>NC_051051.1:8543610-8845110 GCF_904848185.1 Acanthopagrus latus
TTAAATTATCCAAGAGACTCCTGTTTTTCTATGAGGAACATTGAGCTTTCGCCCACGTTGCTCCTCTATTACACTCGCGAGCTTTCCATTTAATCTGCCTGCTGTGCTGCAGTGGAGGGTCTGTGGAGTACACTCACTCTGCTCTCTTGTTTTAATTACAGCCCATTTAGCTTAAAGAAAAATACTGGACCATAAACCCGGCTGCGCACACTGGCTGTAATGTTGACAGTGTCTTTCCTCCAGGTAATGTGCCAGTGTCTGCGTCCTTGGACTGTCTGGTGGCGGAGCAGGGCTGCATCCAGGAGCAGTCCTGCATGGTGCTCTATCGCCTGCTGGAGTACTGTGCGGCCGAGGAGGCCGTGTCGCCCCTGGGTGCAGACGCCCGCTTGGAGTGCCTGGAGGCCCAGAACGCCTTGCAGCATTACCGGCCCCTTCAAGTTTGCAAGTGTCAGCGTGGCTCTCGCAGGGAGGAACACTGCCTCAGGGTCTACTGGACTGTGAGGTTTGCAGGTGGGTTTACTGGCATCTGTGTGTCTGGTTGTGTGTATGTGTGTGTGGTGGGGTGGGGAGGGGAGCTTTTTTTGGATTCTTGGCTGCATAGTCCATGTGACCAACCTCTCCACTGTTGTTTTAGCATATGATGAGTATGAAGTGTCTCCATATGAAGAACTGCAGGTGAATCTGGTGAGAAACATTGAGATGTCACGTATGGCCTCCATCATGGCAGGTACTGCTCCCATTCATTCTTAATATTCAAAGATTAGACACCTAAATCACTCTCCTTCACAGTCTTTTATTGCGCTGCTTTCTTCCTGATGATCTCCAGCGACCTCTCTTTCTGTGGACGGTCAAAACCAGTGTCTGAAGGCGGCCCAGGACTGTGGCCTGTATGAGAAATGTGGCTCCCTGCGGTCAGAATATGTGGTGGCCTGCACCAAGCGAGCAACAGTCACTGACAACAGCTGTAACCGCCAGAAATGCCACAAAGCCCTGCGGCGCTTCCTGGAGCGCGTGCCCGAGGAGTACAGCTTCGCTCTGCTCTTCTGTCCCTGCTCTGACACTCTGTGTGGGGAACGCCGGAGGAAAACCATCGTCCCGTCGTGTTCCTACGAGGAGAACGGAAGAGGGGAGGAGAGAGTCGGGAAGCCCAACTGCCTCAGCCTGCAGAACTACTGCTCCAGAGACGAGCTGTGTAGGTAAGACGGCTGTTTGGGTGCAGTGGAACAGTCCATTAACGAGGGTTTCAGCAGAGAGTAACACAGAAATGAAGAAATATAGATTTCACACTTCCTACTACACAGCACCAAGGTTCAAGAAAATGTATTCAGACAACAAAGAATAAGTTTTGACCACCAGCTGTACCTAAAAAAATGTTTTATGGTTATTTATTTATCATTTATTAGGGGTTTTCTCATACAGTCCAGTGTCCATTTAGCTCTTTACAGCCCGTCCTCCTGAATACCCAGTCTGCTCTGATTGGTCAGCGAACATTCACCTGAGCCAACACCATTTTCAACAACAACAGAGAAACTGTGCTAAACACACTAGGCGCAAGGTATAAGCAATGCAAACGTGTGACCTGGTGATGTAGTGTGATGTCACAAAGGCGGGGCTACTGGCGAAGCATTTAAGGAGCAGTGTTACAGTTGTATGGGAGAGAGGAGCTTCTGTTAGCGCAGACTTTGGTCTTTTTAACTTTTAAGGTCTTTTACATGCAAAAGAATATAACTAACGGAAGGAGAGGAACTAACCAGAAATGCATGAAAGTTAAAGTCCTTTAAAATAGTTAGTTTGTCCAACAAATAATCTAAAATCCAAAGATATTCAGTTGACAGTTGTACAAGAAAAAGCAGCAAATTCTCACATTTAAGAAGCTGGAGCAATCCAATGTTTTGCATAGTTGCTTGAAAAATGATTATTCATTTGTTGCAGATTAGTTTTATGTCAGCGGTTGGAGTGATTAATCGCCTAATATTTCAGTTCTGATCTTGTGCTTTAATAGAACGAGTATTCGTGTTAGCGCGCTGCCAATTTGATACACATTCCTGATGACTATGAATATAAATCAGCATTAGCTGCAAACTGTTTCGTGTCCCAGCTTCACCCTTCTACCACCGTTCAATATGTGGCAGTGGTAATGCGTGGGGCAGTAAACTGTGAGGTGATGTCACAATTTAACCCTGCAGGCGTCAAAATGAACGAGAGTCATCTTTGACAGATGGGTCGTCACCTTCTGTGAGCGAGTAAATACATTCAAACAGGTTTGGTCCTGCTACAGGCTATCACTTGGATAAGGCCTCACCCCTGCTCATCAGAGTGATTACAGCTGCTTTTATGAGGCTAATTTTAGTCTGTATGCCCTCTTTGCATATTGTTCACAACTGTAGAGGACTTGCTTGCATCAATTACAGTCCGCCCTGTGTGTTTTAATGGTACAGAGGTTATTAACGATAACAGAGGGGAAAAAAAACATTTAAGAGTTATTTGAGACTGAGAAGGTCACGCGAAATCCCTCCTCTGTAGTATTAATAACAGATTTAAGACAGGAACAGAGAGGAGAGTTAACTTCAGGTGACAGGAGCTTCTCCTGTTTCACACGCTGCCGCCAAGGGTTTCCTCTGAAACGGTGGGAAAAGCACAGAAAACACTCGTCAGTTTCAGCTCGAGCCTCACAGTATTATAGATCTGCTTTAAATATTTCAGGATGGGATTTGGCTACGAGTGACAGGATTGGGTGCGCATTTTTAATAAAAATAAATGTGAACTTCAGGCTTTTTAAAATCTACAGCTTGTAAGAGCTTATCTGTCACCTTCAGCGAGAACGAGAAATTAATCCTCTCCCTCAATACTGATTATTGTTAACAATTGTTTGACTTTTTAGTGTTCTTCGTACTGTGGAAGAACGCTTTTTGATTAGGTTTCCATTGAGCTGTGAGAGTCAATAGGTTTGCTACTGAAAATCCTCGCGCTGTACCACAACAACACATGATTTTTAAAGCAACGTATAGTTTAAGATCGAGTCCGCAGCTACAGCATCCTCTTGTTGTGGTTTGATCGCTTACACAGTATTGTAGTTTGTGCTGTTTTTGTTTTAGCTCAATCCCAAATCCCTGTGTGAAATAGTCAAAAACGCTAGAGAATGCACACTCTGTTTCTCTGTGCTGACACATGAACATGTTTCTGTATTTGTGTGTGTGTGTGTGTGTGTGTATTTGTGTGTGTCTGCACTTCAGATCCAGGCTCGCTGATTTCCAACACAACTGCCAGCCCTCCCCTCTGTCCGCCTCCGGCTGTATACGAGAGAGCAGAGCCATGTGCCTGAAGGCCTACGCTGGACTCATAGGTGAGACGGGAAGAACAGAAATGAAAGAGGTAGAAGGAGCTGGAAGGAGGAGCAGTGCAGGATCCAAAACACTTTGAGTGTAAATGCTAATTTCGACATGTGTTTCTTATCCTGTCCACGCAGCCCACAGCAGCATCCCTTGTAGATAAACACCAAAAAAAAAGGTTTAATGGATCCACTTTACCTCCTACATGATGAATCTTGTTAAGAAAAAAACCTTTTATATTGCCTTTTACATATATATGTACTCTGAAAGTTCGTAGATGAATCCACACAACGGTTTAAAACCCGCCGGCTCTGCTATCAGCACTGACGTGTCCTCAAAGGTATAAGCGCGTAAAACAAACCGTTGATTGTCAAATCTCATTCCAGGTCATCAAATACCTGGAATAATCAACGTAGAAACACATATGTGTAAATATTAACATGTAAATAATGACAAAAATGATCTACCCGCAAAGTGAACTTGGCTCTAACAGACAGAGGGCTGCTCGGAGAGCGACGGGGATGACATTTTTTTTTGGGTTAACGTGAAAGTTAGCGTCGCCCTGGTTCCCTTTGATAAAGGCTGAAGGATCTTTCAATTGGATTTTGGATTATTGCAGAAAATCACCCGTGCGTTTATGATACTTAGACGCTTTCTTCAGCATGATAATCTTCATCTTGTGAAAATGCAAGCGCTACAAGTGAAAAGCTAACATTTAGATACAAATGAGCCACATCACGGTCGCATGACTTCAGTATCACAACCATTAAGCCTCTCACTACACTATACTGAACACATGTGACTATGACCAATCAATCCACAAGTTGTAAAGTTAGCGTTGGAACAGTTTGCAACCAGATTTTATATTGTGGAACAAAATGTGAAAATCTCCTCAGCCTGTTTCAACCACACGCCTTATTTCAAGCATTTAACTGGAAAAAACTACCGGTACTCAAAAAGTTTAAGACGAGGGAACTGGAAGTGTAAAAGTGCTAACTGATTCCCGGGTTTAAGAACTCATTCCTGCGGCACTCTATTAACTCGTTCTTTGAAATCATCAGGCTGTGTTCGGCGGCGATGTTCGGCCCACATCGTTTCCATTTTGCCGCACTAAAAAAACTCTACGGGCGCTCATGAAAAGCCGGCCGCCTAAAAGCTGCTGCTCTGGGGATTCAGTCAACATCACTTGATTTAAAAATTACATTTCCAGCAGCTCTACAGAGTGATCCAGGTGTTATTATTTCCTTTTGTCTCCCATGCTGTGTTTTTCAAAAAGTAATTTTGTGTACCTGCAATTATCAACATCGAGAGCTGGAACGCTGGTGACACGGGATCTCCGGGGGGCTAATAACGTTCGGGCAGAAAGCATTTTACTTTCTATAGAGGAGTGTGCTGCAAATGAAAACCCTCCGTCTGAGGGAAATATTGCTTTTAAAGCTTGTAAAGTTGCACCTCCGATGTGACTTCTGTCTTCTTCTTGTAATTAGGGACCATCATGACTCCCAACTACGTGAGCAACAGCAGCACAGAGGTGTCCCAGTGGTGCGTGTGTGACGGCAGCGGGAACGATTGGCAGGGCTGTCAGCGCATCCTGCACATGTTCAGCAGCAACATATGTCTGCGTGAGTCAAATGTCATGAGAGTACAGCACAAAACACCTCCAGTGGCTGCATGAACACAGTTGAGTTGTAACATAACAAGGAGTTTCCTGCATGAAATATCAGCATCTTTTCAGGATAGAAGGTAAAGTTCTGATCTGTCTGGATTGTCAAACTAAAACAAAGTTTATGGTACATATAGTGCTGTGTGTGTCTAAAGTGCAATGAAACTTTACCATTTGATTAAATGATGGAGTCAGATATTGGCAATGTCAACCCGCAGGTGTGACCTAGTGTTTGTATAGAAAGATGGACGACACGACAGCTCCCTTAAAGTGAAGCCAAAAACATCTCGCTCCCTGGAGGCTGGCTGCTGTTTATCTAATAATATCCCACCCCCTTCTGTTAGCAGATGGGAAATGGGCCAAACTAAAAACTCAAAGTGCACGCCAAATAATTATTTTTTCTCCAAAAGTCATTTCCAGAAGTTCTCTTCACGCTGCTGCAAAGTGTTCATTTTTTTCTGCTCAGTTTGGTTTGGATTAGTTATTTGATGCTGTATAAAGAGTGTGTGATGTCTTGATTGACAGCTGCAGCTCCACTGCATGATTCAGTCGCGCCCAGCCTCCAACTCCAAGTGACATCAGCGCAAGTTCGCAGTGCCAGGATCCTGGATAGCATTTTTTTTTTTTTTTCCACAAGGGGAAGAAGGGGAGACACATCATCCATCTCTGTATACGGTCATGGGTGTGACCAAATGACAAACCTGATCAATATTACTCCATAGGTAATTGGATGATTGCACATGAAGAAGTGTCTTCAATCGTGGGAATAAGATGACATATTGAAAAAAACAAAAACAGTCCAGTAGCATTAAGCAATTTCAACAAATTGCCCACAGGCAACTGGGAGAGTCATTTTTCACGTCATGTTACAATCTGCTCTCATTTGGCCAATTAAAAAGTGATTAACACATGTAAACTACAAGTTGTTACATTGAGCTCCTCTAAGTGTTTTTCTCACATGGATGTAGCTCATGTCAGTTTTACTCAGGACCTGTAAAATTATTCTAACTTCATGAGTATATTTATGTAAATGTACTGAACCTTTTCCTGTATGTTTATCGACATTCACACTTCAGGTTTATGTTTTTGGTGTATGTCAGTAATTAAGGCGATAGTCGTTAGCCTTTCTGGTATTGAGACAAGTTCTAAAGAATTTTTAAATAGATGCAGTCTGTTATTTTAAGTGGCAAACGTCTCAAAACTTCGGACAATGTGAATTCTGACTTTTACAGATTTGTTTGCAACAGCTGTCCGTGCTCAAATAGGAAGATAATGTCACAGGAAACGCTTCCTAATAGCTGTCAAACCTGAGTATAATCTAAATTGATCTTCTAACTGAGCATTTTAGAAAGTGCATTAATACAGAATTTAGATGAGGAGGGTCGTAATTGGTGGTTGAGAGGGGCAAACCACCGAACCGTAATGTTTTCTCATAGATAAATAATGAAATAAATGTCGAGAGACATTCACATTCTCCCCTGAGTCTGGTTGGCTGCCAAATGTGAATGTGATTTCCAAGTTCTGTGCAGTCGATGAAATCCTCTCTCCAAATATGATAAACATAAAGCGGCCTCTTGCTGAAGTGTTGCCAAACCAGCAAAGGTCAAAAACACACACACAAAAAAATATCCCTCAAGAAGTGTTTCAACTCGAGGCCAGTCAGGTTGTATAAATGAAATAAGCATGTATGTAGTGTCGACCAGCTAATCACCCCGCAGATGTTGATTTTAAACAGCACTCTATGTTCACATTTCTTACACTTCATTATTTCTCTCAGTCATCCAAAAAATAGTCTTGAATGTTAATAGGGGGAAAAATGAATTGGGACTTCAGAGTAATGCAAATTAAAGACAGAAGAACAAAGGGAGCATAGCCATCGCTCGAGGTAACTCAATTAATATTTATTTTCCACATCCCTCCCTTTAGCCAGAGTTAGATAAGCTGCAACTACAAGCACGACTGACCATTTTTGAAGTGAAGTTTCACCAAACTCTTTTGAGCCAGAAACAGTGTACAGGTCTAAGGTTAAAACATGACTCTGCAACAAGACTCTATAACAATGCAAGCAGCTCCGTGAGGCAGTGGCGGTGCTTCGGGCCACATGGTAACATGCTCATAACAAGACTTTAGGAACCGTGCTGAGCTCTGAAGTGATCTTAGTGCGTTGCTGCACTGGTTATCTCTACTTGCAGTAGCATCACACACACTAGCCTGAAAAAAACAATTTTCCCTTAGCTTCCACAGTCAAGGGAAGAAGACAGGCTATAAAACAGTCACAAAATTATTCTTTTAATTTTTAGAATGAGACGATTTGGAGAGTCATAATTATAATATTCTATCTGAGTCATGTGTGCTGGGAGCTAACAGGAATCAACCTGCTTGAGTGGAGAATGACTATAGTTAGTTATCTGAGTGCTTTTTCACCTTAACTTGTTTTTTTTTCTTTTGCATAGTGTCTTTAACACTTTTGATCATTTAGATAATCATGTGGGTGTTTTTAAATTAACTTGCACATAATAGCAGAACCAATCAGACATGTCTCTGATTTGTGATTTAAATCAATTTTCCAGCAGTGAGGTTGGAGCTTTCCTGCTTGCTCTCACAAGACACTTTACGTTCTGGAAGCACCTCCAACAACAGTGTAAAAATGAGCCAAGGTGACGGTATTCTTGAGTATTCTAAGAAAGTTATGGATGAAAAAACACTGAGATATAAAGTTTAACTGGAGAGTTGGCACCCGAAGCAAAAGGAAGCAGTGATCCGAAATACCCTCAGGGGTTTTTTGTCTTAGTGTTCACCCGGTGAGCAACTTTCAAAGAAACGAAAGAGAAGTAAGATAATAACACTGTTACATATTACATCTTCATAATGACAAGGATGACATGCTGATGTTTAGCAGGTATAATGTTTACCATGGTGATCTTTTAGTTTTAGTTTAGCATGTTTGCACGCTAATATTTACTTATGAGCAAATAAACAAAAAGAAACTACAATGATTAGTTTTGCAGCTATCAAATTTAAAAACAGTATTATTGGACATTAATGGCAAGAGATGAAAAGTCACCTATTCACCAGTAGTTATAACATTTCATCCGCACAGGGACATGGATGTGTGAACCAAATTGATCGGCAATCCATCCAATAGTCAGATGGATACATCAGTCTGTACCAAAGTGTTGGACAATATTGCCACTTGTGGCTTAGAAATGTTTGATATTTGAATTTTATCTAACAGGGGCGATGCAGTTTAACGTAGTTCCAATACAAAGAATGTCAAGTTTTTTTTTTTCTCACCAGCACATTTAAATGTATTTTGCCCAGTCATTCACAGTATTTACAGAGTTGGTTGCTCATAAAAGCTCATAAAAGTCAGTATTTTGGCCATGCTTCAAGGATGAATAACGATGTAAACCTAATGAAGACGGCCCCTGCTGGTTCTGTTTCAGGCAATGCCATCAGCTCCATGGGAATCTCTGTGCCTCCTCCTGTGGAAAACACACCCGTGCCAGCTTCTCAGCCCTCCCCACGTATCTACCAGGAGAGGGTCCACGTCAGCGTCAACACTCTTCCCGAATTCAACAGTGTAAGCGCGCTCTGCTTTTTCACTGTCTCACCATATGCTAGTGTTGGACTCTTGCTACAAGCTGAATGGAGGAAGTTGTTGACTGTGAATCAGATCGTAACACCTCAGTATCACCAGGGACTGTAGCAGCTCCGTCCTCTACCCCTACCTCTCATCCGGCGGAGGATTAGCCGTAGGTGTTTGCAGCATTAGACTAAACCCTTACTGTTAATATTCATGTATGCACACCCATCCGCCCCATATTCCCCGTTTTCTGACCATTTTAATCCTCATTCCACATATCCTATCCTCCTTTCCCACAATCCTTCACAGTGGGGAAACCTGCCACTGGTGGGGCTGCATATTGTACCTCCAGATATACAGTTTATTTAAAGATGATTTGAGTTGTTCTGAAGTTGAGATGATGCATCCTTATTCCATTAACAAAGTGAAAGTTTAAAGATTTATAAGACATGGCCATAATTTGAAGCTCCAAAACTGTGGCAGGCAGCACAACCACTGCCTGCTGCTCAGCATACTCTTTGCTGTAGCTATCTTTGGCTGTAGCCACCAGCTGCCATTAGCAAGTAGTTCAGTTACTGTAGCTGTGGAGCTAAGTGGCCCCATCATCTGACGGGAGCCTGCCTGCCCCACAACCTCAGGTCATAGGTGTAGTCAGAGGAGATTATAGTGGCTCTGACCAGGACTATGACTCCAGGACAAGATGTCACAGTAGGTGGGGGGCGAGAGAGAGGTGAAATGCTAGAGAGAGTCGACCAGGGTGTGCTCGGCCACCCTCAGTCAGACCATCCATTACCACGGTCTGAACTTCCTCTGCTATGTGCTGAAAACACCCACCTGAATCTCAGCACCAACTCCAGCCTGCAGTTTTTTTGGGGACGGAGCTTTTAGTGTAGCAGCCTCCAGCCGTTGGATCTGTCTCCCAGCAGAGAGCCTCGACGCTGCTTCAGGTGTGACCTTCAAAAGCTCCTTCAAACCCTGCAGGCCCGAGTTCTTACTTAATGGTTCCTTCCTGGCAATCACTGCCACCATTATTTTCTACTCTTTGTGCTATTTATTTTTTTTCCCTTCCAGTGTTGAGTCATTTTGTCCATTGAAAGGCACCATATGGATGCAAGATGTTATTATTATCATTTCTTACTTGTTCTTTTTTGCTTTTTACAGTATGGTACATCGGAAACATTTCATTGGGGAGTGATTGATGAAAATGATTTGTCTTTGTACATTTTGGGGTCAGTGTTTCCACTTAATTGTTTTGTATTTATTTCTGCAGCCAGATATTCTAAAAAGTTGGTGGAAGGATACCCATAGAAATGAGGGAAAATTCATGAATAAAGAGATTGGAATACAGAATTAGGATGTAAATTATAGTGAAGACATCTTTATGCAGTTTCAACATCTCATAAACTACAAGTTGTGTCTGTATTTATTTTCATGGTGGGTGTAATGTCACATTTTGGGTAAAATGTCATATTTCCAATCAATAAATCAATCAAGCAATCAAACCTTTCATGCAGGTTAGTGCAGTTCAAAGACATTAACAGATGACTGACGAGCCAGTAACAAGACAGGACATGTGTAGGCACTCAGTACTCACGGGTGAGTCCACGTCCATTTTTGAACTTGGCCCTCATTTTGATCTGGAGTGCACACCTGTGATGTTTCGTGACTGTATCACCCACCCGGCAGCACAACAGCACGGTTGTGATGATATCACGTTGACAAGATCCGTCCACGGACCGACCAGAGGACATAAAACACCTGGCAAAGTAGTCAATGCTGCTTCCGTGTTACAATAGGTGTCTCCAGGACACACACACACACACACACACACACACATACACATACACACACACACACACCCACAAGGTGAAAACGTTGGCAGCTGACGACACTGTCATGGCTGGTAAAAAAGAAAACAAAAAATAATGATGACAATGAAAAACAATACATCAAAATGTTTCAGTGGGACAAGTCTCACAGTCCAGATTTGCACATTTGAAAAAAGTTTGTATTGTTCCTGTCACAATTCACCACTCAAATAAACAGAGGTGAAGTCTGTGTACAGCTGCAGACAGCAGCTGGTGGAGAGCAGTCAGAGTGTTTACCTGTTTGCAGTATAGCCTCCCCCACAGCTGCCAGTGTGACTTCATGCTGAGTCTGTTTTAAAGTGCGTGTGTGTGTGTGGAGGGACACAGATCAGATGGCAAAGGCCACTTCTGTTCGATGCACACTGGAAGTGTCTTTACACTGTGTGTTTTATTTGTATTCCTATTGGCGGCGAACCTCATCCCACACTCGTCCTGTCTTATCTCAGGGGGACAGATTGGTTGCGAGCCAAGTAATGTTGATCTAGATCTGGGACTTCTGCCAATACTGTTATTGTTATGGTTATTATGTGGTTCTTGTTTTCGTGGCCACAATGATACATGATTGCTTTTCATTCATACCTCCAAGTCAGGATAATTTAAAAAAAAACTGAAGTAAGGCATCAACAGACTGCCCTTGTGCTGATAATAACGTTTTATTAGCATTATAAAGACTTCATGCTTCCATTCTCAGGGTGCATCCCCTCTTTTAACAAGGATGAACAGTATATAATTAAGAATCAAATGCTTCTGTTTCAGACACAATGAAACAAACACCTTAAAAAAATACTTTGAAAAGCTGTTAAACTGTTACAGCATGTCTTAATATAACAGTTTAGCCTCCTGGTTGTTTCCTCCCCGCAGCTTATATCTTCATGCGCTTTCAAATTCTGTTGACTGTTTTGGCCTATTTTTCCCCTGACGTTTACATACCGAACTTCCCTCCACGCTCCACCTCTTCTGTTAATTGGAAGAATCACTCTTTCCTTGCCTTTTTTTTTGCAGATGGAAGACAGCGAGCAAGAGGAGCAGCAGCAGGAGGAGGAGGGGAGCGAGGAATTCAATGTCATCCCGCCGTACTCCGAGAAGGACTCGAACATCGAATCTGGTGCGCGAGGGAGTAAACGGGGCGCAGCTAGCCGAGCGGTACCCGTGTTGCCATTGCTGCTGCTTCTGCCCACGCTCATTGTGGACTGGGAGTGCTGGAGCTTCTGAAGCCTCCATCTCATTCCCCGCTCATATTTTACCCAAATCCATCACAGGGCTCAGAATGAACCACGGAGGACAATTGCGAGGAAGAACCGCTCCGTTTCTCTTTCATTAGTTGTCCTGACTTTATTTCACTATTTCGGTTCCTGCTATCACTGCCTCCTCAAGAGTCAAAGATATCAGACAGTGGTCCCGCAGTATCTGCCATGTCTTTGCCCTCATAAAACCCAGCGAACAACGCGAGCAGATATATAAGTGCATGGGTGAATTTAGAAATGCTGTCTGGGCAAGTACTCGATCTAGAGCCTGCACCACACTCAAAGTACATCCCCTCTTTTAACAAGAAGCACATCGCCCAAGGCCACATCCACTATACACACTCCCAAAAACCATAACCAGTCCACTCCACTGCAACCGGGCCTGAGCACGGCTTTTGATTTCCATTTCATGACTCGTGTCACATCCGTTTTCTCCGTTGCCCCTTCGGCTCTCCCTCTCCCTTCTTCCTACTATGGTTGAGTAAGATAATCCACTTTACAACAAGCTAATAAGAAACTGCACCACACTTAAAGCGCTTAGTACCCCCCACACCCCCCCAAAAAAACACTTTTTAAAAGGGCCTCATTTAGGGGGTCGATAAGACATGAAGCGGCGTGTTGTCGCGTTATATATGAGAGATCTCATGCCTTTTCAACCTTTGCTTCTTCTCACGTTGTGCATCATAAAACAGAGAGCAACAGTCACTCTCTGCGCTGCTTCTTTTTGTTCACACGCCACTTAGTGTTATTGCCAGCAGGCTGAGCAGCTGAGAATTCAACCACGGGCGAAAGTAATGAGATCAAATTCTATTGTAGAAAATGACGAGTAAAGCAACACGAGCAATTATGGCACAATTCAAATTACTCAGTGTGCGGCGAGAGTCTGGAGTAAGGCTCAGCGGAGGAAATAGCCAATTTACTGCTGTCATACCCTCTCACTTTTTTGTCCTCAGGAGGTGTGTTTTTAAGTGCTCCTTCCCCATCATGTGCTTTAGATGTTGTGAGAGCGAGATGCGGAGATAGGGACGGACACAGGAGGCTGTAAAGCCTGCCGGCTGCTCTCATCATTGAGCAGCACACTGAGCCATTCTCTCTGCCTGAAATAGCTTCTGCTGATGTTAATGATTTCCCTTTCTTATGGCTCATTTTCTTATAAAATGACTCAGCTGCAGGGCTGAAGGTAAAGATAAGTACGGTGAAGTTTTTGCAGGGGGAGAGTTTGCAAGAAACCACCCGTCCGAGCTCTGCAACGATACGTTATGGTTATATATTCATTTTTTATTTTGAAAGGAAATGGCATGTAGAAATTGCAGCAACACTATGGCGGGTGACTTCAGGCAGCAGTGCACTGACTTTGCCGTCTTCAAACAGATCAGAGCTGAACATTTCCAGACATATGAAAAAGAAATCTTTCACTTGAGGAGGCAGTATAGCTGTGCCACTTTTCCACCCTCCCCCTCCCCACTGCTGGACTTGTTTACATGATCGTTTATTGACGTGGAGACTGAACTTCTGATAAGGACGCGCAGCATAAAGGCAGAAACGCACTGGAAGCGTGTGAGCTGTGCTTCGACAAAATGCGACGCGCTCCCAACTTCCAACTTTGATTTCTAGAAGTCAAAGTGGGACTTAAATGGATGTTGTAAGGCTAGTGCACCTGTTGCCCACTTCGGGGCAAAATGACATCATGCAGGTTTTTTTGACCACTTTCTTGTTGAGAGTTTAGCCACAGGGTAGCGAAAGAGGTAGGTGAGGAAAAGACCAGTTAACAGAGCTCTGAAGTGTGACTGCGAGCTTAGAAGGTGGGGGAGGAAAAAAAAAACATATTTGGACAGAATCTTTGAAATACAAAGTCTGGCTGGACAACCAGCTGGCGTCCGCTTATATATGTGACCCGAAACCAGACGGTGAAAGTGATGCGTTGAGAAAATAAACACGTGCGAGAGCCATTACCCATCACGGCGTCCAGCGTTTACGTGTCAACACCTGCATCCAGTGCGCTCCGGCCTTGATGAATGAATGTGAGTTTACATGTAATTTTCACATTTCAACAGGTTTGTTTATAATTGTAAACTATGTAAAGTAAACATTTTCATTAACGCGGCTTGTACGTTTTTTTTGATGAGTTCAGGGGTTACAAAGAAGAACAAAATATGGCTACACTTTATATTAAGGGTTTCAAGTCATTACGTTAAGTAAAACATGACTCATGATGATTTAATGCAGGATGTGTTGTGAATTCCTGTTGTTGACGTTAAAAAATATGAAGTCACTATTAGTTTATGTGATTAGATCACCAGGTAAGAAAAGTTAAAGGGCAACGCCACCCATTTTATACATTAAAGGGTTTGGGGGTGTTTATATGTCTTAGGGAGTATATGTGTGAATCCTTTTGTGGCTCCAGAGGAAGCTGCATGTGATCTGATAAATTCTGCAGTAAGTCATTTAGTCAGCAAGTAAATGATTTACACCCTTATTATAAAGTGTAACCAAAATGGTTCATCCATATATGAAAATTCCATGAGAAAATCTGTGAATATTCCCCAAGTTAGTTTTTAGATTGTATCTTGATACACTATGTATGTACAGTTTGTTTCCACATGCTTCTTTTAAAAGACATATCAAACATGCCAAATAATTCTGACTGTAACGTGTAATAACTGTGTGATTTTTGTGACATAGCAGGACAAGTGTGCAGCTTTGTTGAAGGAAGAATAAAAGTTGCATTGGAAATTTCCACATCTGACAAAAAGAAAAAAAAAAAGCGCCTTTCAGTGACAAAGAAAATGACTGCTGCGTGTGAACTTCTAGCATTTTTCTTCTCCTGAATACAAGTGGTATAGGAAAAAAAAAGAACAGTGGGTGATGGTGGGATACATGATAAAATATTAATCAAAAGTTGAATGGTTTAGAAAGCGTAAATAAATGATAAGTCGCTGTTTTTATCTGGCTCACAGCCACGTCAGACACACTGAGCCAGGACTCTCGTGTTTATAATTTAACATCTGACTGATGGAGGTGATTACGGGGTCTCGGGGCTTCTACATCCAAAATGACACCACTGGCAGGAACAAGCTACAGTGAAATGATTCTGAGAGAGAAAAAAAGAGGAAGCTGTAATGGAAACTGGCACTGGCTTGCACTTTAATTATAAAAAGAACAGCATGAGGGCTCTGGCCCTTTGTTTTTTTATGTCCAAATTCAGCCAACTGTCTACAAAGTTAAGTTATGCTTTATTAATGCCCCTGAGGAAAAATTAGCCTCTGCATTTTAACCATCCTAAGTATTCATGAGCAGTGGGTGGCCGTAAAACATTCCGAGGCAAAAAACCTAAAAGAACCATATCAGTGGTTTGCATGTTTTACCACAAATGATATACTTAAAATCCCAGCGTAACATATTGTAAACAATGAAGTGTTTGCTGCTGTCAGGAGTAACTTTCCTCTACACTTCCAGACATCGATGGTTTCTTCAATTTCTCTGAGTTACAACCCTTGAGATGTGCTGAAGCTGCGTAGTCCAACACAAGGAACATTTTTTGTTTATGTTACGACCTATTGACCTAAATGTAGTTCGGGCTTTTATTTGGAAAAGGCCTTTTTCTGCACAGACATTTGGACTTTTCGTGCTCGAGACGAAAAGCATAAGTGCTACTGATAACCATAATACCAGGACCTTGAAACATGCAGAGGCAGTGGTTCCCGTCAGGCACTCACCTGGGAGCCGGGTGAAACTTCAGAGCTCAGAGGGTTCTGCCTCCAACAGTTCCTGGCACTCTTCACACGTCCTGTTAAATAAAGCCATGAAAAGGCACATATATCTGTGTAGATTGTGACCAGAGCACTATTTCTTTTCCTGCTTGAAAGAATCAAAGAATGGGCCCAGCCTGCATTGGTCACACGTTTCCTTGCTCTGATTCGCTGCAGGTCGATCCAACTGATTCAAGAGGCAGTTTGGTCTGCGAGCGCTGATAACACCCGCTTCAAGAATCAATTGAAAGGGCCCAGACTCATACACATTGCCATGCTGATTTTTCCTGTGGCGGCCATCAACTTGACAACAAACTTTTTTTAGCACCATTGCTCTATTTCGATTTTATTTTCTACAGACGATGCTTTAAGGTGGGACACTCATCCTTCCTTCCTCACGAAACCATGAAGCCCAGTCGTCCATCATACAGTCTAATTATAATGTGTTGTGGGTCTCTGTTGAGGGCTTAAATATTTCAGTGCAGTGACAAATCTCTCCATCACGGCTGTGACAGTCATTATTTCTGACTGCTGATTTTTTTTTTTAAGTTAAATTATTGTAATGAGGCAATTAATGCGGTTTCACAAGTGTGCCAATGGAATTTCAAGCTCTATTAAAATTAATGGAAAACGACAGCTGCCCGGAACAGCAAATACATTTGAAATATAAAAATCGAAAGCTATATAACAGTACATGCACTTGAAATCGATCAGCAGAAGCCTCCTACTGGCTGACCACTTTTAATTTGGGGGAGTCGGAAGAGAGAGAGAACAACTGCAGTCGCAAAACTCGGGACCTTCCTCCTGCGAGGTGACAGTAATCACAACTGAGCCGCTGTGCCGCCCCAGGAGGCACTTGGGCTGCCTAATATCCCAGCACCGTCTTCCTACCTCATAATATATATAAAAGATAAGCAGTTATGTTAATGCGGTCGTTAATTAAGTAAATCAGTGCATTCATTTGCAGATAATCCTATGTCAACATACAGTCCTCGTCACATAATGCACAGAATGCATTAATAGGAACTCAGGCATGGACTCAGAATTTTAAAGCACTAAGGAAAATTAGGTTTTCTTATTAATATGATAATTTGTGCAGTGAGAAACGCTGCAGTCTAATCAGATCACCCACTTAGTTTCTCTCCAGTTTCCAACATTGTGTGCCGTTCCCTCAAAGAATTTTGTCTCTGCGAGCGCACGACACCGAGCAAACACAAACAAGATTTGCTTGTGTATTAAGGTGATTCATTTAGATGTTTTTTTTTCTGATGCAATTTGGAGCTAAATGATGAAATCAGAAAATCAGAAGGGAATATAAAAAGTAGCTATGCAGCAGACTCAGAAGAGTTTTCCCCGCAACAGATTTGATTGAACGGCAATCACACGGCCGTTATAATGGAAAATGTCTTCACGGCTGAAGTATGTGAAATTTCCCTCAAGAGAGATCTGGTGGACGATGAACTCAACACAGCTTAACGTGCAGACATTCAAAATCTGAATGTTGCTGATTTCTTTGCATGTATGAACAGTTTTTAACAGTTAAATTATTCTCTCTGTTATAAAAAACCCCCAAATCTAATTCATCTTATTCCGTCTCTTCTGCTTCTGCTCACCATTCGGTTGACATGCATCACTCTCTCCTAGAAATTACTTTTATGTGGCAGCAGATTGTTTTTGCAATTACGCTGTGATGAAAAACATAACTGCTGAGTGTAGATACGCACCATATGCAGACACTACCATATAGACCATGTTCAGAGGCAGTGTTTTTTTGTTTTGTTTTTTTTAAATGAATGAAGTGCTACAACAATTAACACTTTTGACATTGGACTGCTATTGTAAGGACAGATAAGAGGGTAGAAAACAAGGGAAACACATGTTGTTTTGTTAAATTTTACCAGTCATGGGTGAAGTATTCACATCCTGCATTCAAAATCTTAAGTTAATATGAAAAGTATGTAAGAAATATCAGTGAAATGTGCCTAATGTGCCCTGTTTTTTGGGACTAATATTAGAGTACAGTACATATTAGGATATTAGTACATGAACTAATATTTGTACAACCTGCTAGAAACATTGATGAAAATTTCTTCATCATGTTTATGGAGTTGATGTATCATGTTTCACATTAGTGGTAAATCAACATAATTCATAAAGGGGGGGACTGTGTGAACACATCTCCTAGAATTACATTAAGATAGCTGGATTCCACTTAGCTTCTACGTTTTCAGGGTCCTGGACTTTTTCATGCCGACTCACTGTCACGCTGTCATGACATACTGAGCATGTGAATAAAACAGAGCCCCTCGTTAATGTTATTAGCGACACCTGTGCTTTCCCCACTATGACAAGTCAAAATGTCCACTGTAAAAAAACATTTATTTCTCTCATTAAAGTCCCCCTCCAGCCCATGCACCGACTCATCTCCCGCCTGCCTCACTGCTGCCTCTTTTTCATGTGTTGTTCTGTATTTTTTTTTGTGTGTGTGTGTGGTGTCTTGCCAGCTCGCACACTTTCCCTCCCGTGTTCCTGCTCCCTCCACAGCCTGATTTAGCCTCCACTCCTGCCCTGCATTAGCCTCGTCAGCCCAGCCTGGTTCCCAGAATCTTTCCCAGCCTTGTCAGCTCATTTCCTCCTCTATTCTTTCTTCACGCCCACACGTCCCTTCATCCCCTCCTAAGTCCAGTTTTCAGTTCAGTCTGTTCATTTTACCTGTTCCTGAAAAAGTTCTGCCACTGATGCATCTGTTGCTGTGTCTTGGACTTGGGTCCATCTTCTGTACTATCTGTGCAACATGTTCGCTTTCAGACATTAGCCTCAGCCAGTATTTACCACTTTGATAGCTTTATCAGATTGCCCTGGGTTTTCTCTGGTTTGCCTTCCAGCCTTTATTACCCTTTACTGGAAATCTGGCTGCAGTCCATTTAGTATTGTCTGTCTTTTCACCCCAATAGGTGGAGGGGAATTAAAACATATAGCAAGAAACCTGGCCAGCTGCTTAATGGCTGTTCAGTCGGATGTTAACCAGATTACATGCTGCTGATTTCCATCTTCCAGCCAAAGAAAACAGCATATACTATTTGAAAATAGCACTGTCAAACTAGAAAAAAAGTGGCACTGAAAATAAAAATACCTTTCTTTTCTATCAGAAGGGCAGATTTCAAACAATGAACCCTGGCCTGTCAAGCGTCTGCAGGATTTCATCAGCACAAAACAATCGTGGATGATTTCACTGATTAGCACACCTTGACACAGAAAGGGTAAACTAATCAGTGAAAGAGTGGAATTTGTTGTTGAAAGAACCTTGTTCCAGCTCTGCTTTGTATCCCATCTGACTGCTTTTTAAAAAAATGTTCTTAGCTGGGATGGTACAGATTGTTCTATAAAGGTTTAGGATGTTCTTTTGTGTGCACATTGGACATTTTTGTTTGTACCACAATGTGCCGCAAATGGGCGACAGACATTACATTTTTAGAGAGACTAAAGGAGCTCTGTATTATTTTAACACTGAGGTGCATGTTGTGATAATGGTCTGAGGGAATGCTTTATTACGCTTCCTTCCAGAGAGATTTAGATGAGAATACCGATGCCACCGTGTCTGTATGGTAAATATGAAGCTACAGCCAGCAGCCACTTAGCTTAGCTTAGCAAAACTCAACAACAGGAGTGTCTGCTCATTAACTGACTCCTGAACTGTTTGTCGCTCAGCTGAATTCTGTAATAATCTGATAGTCAGATGCTTAAAAATGATATTAGTAAATTACACTATATTATTAAATGATGTGTATTTGTAGAAATAACCAAAGGAAGACAAACTTCATGGTTTGTTTGTTGGGCATCGACTTGTTTCCAGTACCTGAAGATACAAGATGTTGTTTGTGTGCAGGTGGCTTCGTGAGTCATTATTGTGGTAATTTTCTGAACCGGAACATCTCAATCGACACTTTATACCTCCCACCATTTCATAGAGCCGGTTCACCTGCTGATTCCTGACGGCCACATGCAGAGAGGAACATGCAGCAGCTGCTGTCAACAGTGCAGCTTCTCTTTTGTGTGTGACTCTGGAAAATTACATCTGTGAGGATTTTTTTTTTTTTTTTTTCATGCCACCTACATGATGAAAGTTTAAAACTAACATTATGGCATTTTGAAAGCGTATCATGATGTTGGATTTGGCTAGCCAAGCAAGCCATGCTTTGCACAAATAATTTTTAAAAAGCGCTGTTACCCACCAGAACAGATTTAAACATTTTACAGTTCCATAAACCACACATATGTTACAATTATATTTCTTTAGTTTCAGTTTTCAGTTTTATGTTGTGACACTGCCATGCCTTTGCTTTGGTGAGGTTAAGACATAAAAGCTACATGTTTATCAGAGAACATCTTGTTTTGTCATGAACTCATGAACTCAGCTGCCACAAACATGGCTGGAAATTATCCCAATGTTGTTAAAAGCATCCAGTGGTTTCAGTCTTACAAATGTTGAAAGGTCGTGGTCCCTCATTATGAATAAAAAAAATGCTGTCTCTAACAGCGATCTCTGGCTTTACAGTTGTCATGCCAACCCCATGACAGTCAGCTTCTATACCTGTTACATGATTGTGATATGACGCGCACTGTAGGTTGCAATGCGGCATGTATGACACATACAGATCTGAACATGCCAGTGATTTAGAGAAATGGAAAATGCCAACATTTTATTTTTGAGACTGGGAACAGTGCAGTGACATTTTGTGGCCTTCACACTTTGTGCAGGAATAACAGTCACCCCGCCTGTAAATACACTACCTGTGGCGCAGATTTCTCTCATACGAGTTGGGGTGATGGTGGTGTGCAATTATTTTCATCCAGGTGATGGGACCTTGATTGCAATGTGCTCTGACATTTTGCGAAGAAAATAAGCCTACTTTCAGTTGCATGTGAGGAAGAGGGAAGTGCCTCCTGATGTAATTCTTACTATAACCGAGACTTTATTGCTTTGAGCTCTATTTTGAATTTTATACAATCTGATTTTCTGTTGTCGTGTCAATTATGAGCAGATGGAACAATGTCAGGTCACATAACAGGACAGTAATTGCAGAAATGGGGGAAAAGGTGTGTGTGTGTGTGTGTGTGTGTGTGTGTGTGTGTGTGTGTGTGTGTGTGTGTGTGTGTATCCTTACTCTTGGTCAGTTGTATGTGTACGAAGAAATACTGTACAGTGTGTGTGAACATATAATGCAATATACTTTCAACATAATTTTAACGGAAACATTATGCTCATTCACAGGTTACTAATTCTATTTTGAGTTACTACTAGAATAAGTTTACATGCTTTAATGCTCAATAAACACAAACATTTTTCTTACTGTGTCCAGTACAGACGCTCTGTATTCCAACTGCGGCTGAAATGCTCTGTTCTGTCTCTTTAAGTCCCGCCTCCTGAATACCAAATCTACTCTGATTGGTCAGCTCACCCATGCCCGATCCAGCACCTCCCACCGTGTCTCAGGTCAGCTCTGTCTTGCTTTCAGCTTCCAGTTAGCTTCACTTCTACCATCAGTATAGGTATAAATTATCTAAATGTATGACACGGTGACGTAATGTGATGTCATGAAGTCACAGAATTAAATGCAGGACTACTGATGAAGCATTTCAAGCACTTTAGGAGCAGCGTTTTTTAACTTTCAAGAACTTTAACATGCACAAGAACATAAACAAAACATAACACACACACACACACACACACACACACACACACACACACACACACACACACACAATACATGTAAAAGTATAAGAGGGTTCCTTTAACTATTTGTTGTAGGCCAAGTCAAATTGAATATGAACACCCAATGCAACAATAACTTGGTCCAGGTTTGACCGTAGAGATTAAATAATAATTACAATTCAATTATCTGAAATGTTTATTCAGATTTTTCTTGTGTGTGCTTTTATTGTGCTACTACATATGAATACTTCCATGATTCTGCCATCCTATTGTTGATAAATTACACAGATTAATGAAATATTTCATAATGAAAAGAAAAACAGCCTTTGACAAGGGCGAAGACCCCAAGTTCATAAATGAGGCTTATATGCTACTTCTACCTCAGATGTAACGCAAGAAAATAATGTTATGTTATTATGTTATTGTTACACCAATCTCATGTTTCAGCTCCACACCACTCCATATTTTCCATTAGGTTGTCAGTTCTGCCAGCTAAATGTGTTCATCTCATCCTATCTTTTCATTATCCATGTGGCTCTGACTGACTGAGTTGTTACAGAGCACTTTATCTTATTACTGCAGAGAATGGAGCCTCTGCAGCAGCAGTGGAACAGGCTGGCATGACAGCCATGTAATGTCCAAATCATTAATCGAAGGCTTTTTGGTGTTTGATGATTTCAGGCTGATGAGCTGAATTAGATATTGTTTGTTGTTTTGCACAACACTCGTCCATTTTTAATGTGTCTTGATATGATAAAGTCTGGAGCTGCAGAGGGAACAAAAGTCTTTTAGTCTCAGTCGTTCCCTTTGAATTGTGCATGAGTCTGTGTGTGTTTGTGTGTCTATGTGTATGTGTGTGGCATTCATTATGATGTCAAGACACAGATATGTTTACGTATTTGAGTCTGCAGTGGGAGTCTCGTCTCACCTGAGGACATATCAAACCATTATTTCAGCTCAGGCTCGGGTTTAGGGTTACAGTGATGATTAAGTTAATGGTTGGGATGATATTATAATGACTGTGGTGAGAGTCACCATCATGAGAATGAATGTATGTTGATTGCGATGTCCTCACAGGCTCAGCTCATGTGTTCGTGTGTGTTTCCAGAACTCAAATGTCATCGAGCCAGTGTCCCACCTGTCATTACATTTCTGTCTCGTCCCACTCCCTCTAATTTTCATAATGGATGAATGACATTATCAAACTTTTGCTTACTTTTGCTAGTTAATGTGCAAAACCAGGAATATTGAAGATTCTTTTCTACAGTGTCTCTTTATAATTTTTTGGTATTACTTTGACATCTTGGTGGGATATCTTAATAAGCCTCCAGCAGCTTCCCACAATTCACAGAAAGGAAGATGATGTTTAGTTTCTGTCCTCAGCCAGTCACTATCTCTTCACTTCCAAAGATTGTGGCATTTCTCACTTATTGCTAACTTTCTGTGTTGATTTTTATAAAAAAAACAAAAAACAAAGCAAAACACATGGAATGAAGCAGTGTGCATTAAATAAACACAAACATAATACTTCTAATGAAAAGTTCAACATTTTGAGAAATATGCACATTTGCTATCTCGCACAGTTTAGAAATACATATAGAGAAAGCAGCTGGTTAGCCTAGCTTAGCATGAAGACTGGAAACAGGGGAAAACAGCTGTTGTCTCTATGCAAACGTAATAACAGCTGCCCATCAAAACCTTAGAAGTTTTCTGATTTTCAGACCTGGTCTCATTAAGTGGGGTTTATGTGAATGACGGTTTCTTGGCTGGCTGTGATTTTTACTCATGTTTTTTGTTGACTTGTTTTTGTTTTGTTTTTTTGTCTTTGTCCTAAAATGACATTGGGCAAAGACATCTTATCCGTGTAATACTGGAAACCAGGCAGTTTCTATTATATAAATCCCCAAAGCTGTCATTTATGTCTGAGTGTCTGAGATCTAATCTCCGAGCACAAATATATTTGAATGTTTGTCACAATCACAATGCCTCAGTGAATGCACCTCAGACTGCTGATTGCCTAAATCTATGAAAAAAGTGACAATTTACACAACTTCTTCCATATGGACAGTTGTAACCCTCACAGTGGCTTTGCATATAAACACTGCCCTACAGTGATACACACCCACTGCTAAATATCCACAAAGACAATGCTGCAACTTCAGGCCTGCCAGGCTGCAATACGCTGCTGCACAAGTCAACACATTTTGGGAAATGAGTTTCCCTGACAACTCTGCAACGCAGATTTTGTTTTGTGGACACAAATTTATATGAACATTGTGTTCATCTGCCATGGAAAGGATTACCCGATGATGCCATAAATTGGACTTTGTGATAATAGTACATTTATAAGCCAAGGGCCTATCTGATTTTATCGACCATATATAGGCTATAGCTTCAATGACACGGGTCATTGAATCTATGGTGTACTGGATAGTTTTCAGTGATGTCAGCAGGAAGTTGGCTGCTGTGTGTGAAAGTTTTGGCACAGGATCCAAGATGTCTTGTTTTTTCTCTATGGGATAGAATGGAGTGACTTTTAGGGGGTTGACGTGTGAGCAGATTCAAAGGTGGTGGCTGGATTAAGTGCTTTGAGACCACAGTTCTGATACTGAAAGACTGAGTTTTAGCCAGATGTATCACTGTCCATCCAGCTGAGTTTCTTCATGTCCTCACAGCTCAGCCGCTGACTCTGATTTGCTTTAGTGTCCTTCAACGAGCCTCGCTGCCTCCTCTTGTACTTGTTCCAAAACCGTTTGTTTTCCCTGATGGTTTTCCCTGTGACCCATGTTGCACCTGCTCTACAATATCTCATCATGTCTGAGCTCCCACCGTGTCTGTTGGCTATGCCTCTTCATTATATCTGCATCCTGCTCAAACAGTCCTGCAGCACTGGCTATTAAATCATTAGACTCTAATGCTGTCAGTTTCAGTTTACATCTTACCTGCTTATGCTTAAACTTTTCAATTAGTTTGTTTTTTCTCCCCTGCCAGCACAAAGCCACACTAGGAAGACTTCAACTTCTAAATCTGCAGTTTAGCATCTAAGTTAGCACTTTATAATCTCCCAAAACTCTCACAGGGCAGTGAAGACATCCAAAAGCCAGATAGTGGCAATCTAAATGATTTAGACTTAGTATTAAACTGTTGAGGACTCCTAAGTGTAGAAATTTGATTGAGTAAGCCTGCAATAAAACTTTGAGCTTACATTTACCTCCCTCTGTGCTGTCTTTATGTGCTCATCTTTATCAAAGGAGACCAAACTATCACACATAAATATTTGGATGAAAGCGGTATTCTGGGATTCCTGAACCTGTTCTCTACATCTATGTGGTTTGCTGTGTAATTGATTCATACTTACTTTTGGAATCGGTCAGGAAGATTTCTGCAATGGCTGTGATGTAATCCTTTAGGGGCAACTGCAACCATCAAAGTTACGTCCGCTGAAAGTCCCTGTTCTTTCCACTATGACGCTGAGGTTGTTATTCCAAGTGTCTGACATATTACAGAAACAACCTTTCTGTTGGATAAATTGTGTAATATATTCTGATTCAAGGAGAACTTGAGAGGTCAGTTGTGGCGACGTAAGAGTTCTTGAACAAGACTTCAAAACAAACAACCAAACAATCATTTTCTAGGAATCGTTTCCATAATATTTGTTGGACACTTATAACAACCTATAACAGCAGTTTCCCCAAAGGGTTACAGGCAATGTGCTGGACAGATTACAAAACCTTTGCCACATAGAGATCCTTTTACGCACCAAAACATAACAGAAGTACGTAAGAATTTATCTGCAACTTTCTTGATGATCTTTTGGTTTCTACCTGCATATTTAAGCAGAACCTCCTAGTATTAGTCTGTAGTTTGATAAGTTGACATGAATTTTGCAGGAAATATGAATTGGATGGGATGGATCCCCCCAGTTTCTCAGCATGTACACACTGCCCTTTAATTTTTCACTCCCACTGCTGTTCAATATGACAATGCTGCAACAACTAAAGACCATATTCTGGACTGACCTTACACCAGTAACCCTACTGCTGAAAACATAGATATTTCTCAAATGAGTATTCCTTTAATGAGTTAACAGAGAGACCATACAAGGTCCTCAACACATCTGTCAAAGCTGATATCTCAGATAAACTTTCAGACAGTGCTGCTCTGATTTTGATGAGTTACGATGCATCATTATGTTCTGTTGTATCCTTGTCAGACTGCTATAATTAAAGGTAAGTGGCCCCGAACTCCCTGACACACACACACACACACACACACACACACACACACGTGCACGCCTGAATTACCAGCTATTCTTCTTTTTTGCTTATTTCGTGTGTGAGAGGCTTTTCATTTGATCAACCATTCATGTGCTTTAACACATAACTCATAAATTAGGTCATTATTATATTTTCTAGAATATGTAGAGCTCTTGTTACTATAAAAGCTGCATGAACTGTTTTGAATGTATCAAGCAGCATTTTATTTTTATATTTCTTATCTTATTTGCAACAACAAAGACACTGATATGACATACAGATAGGAAGATATGGGAGGATACTGGTAACAACGTATATGATTTTGAATCATGGAGATAAAGTTTGAATGTTCACAGAGAAGATGTTTGGTGAATGGTTGTTGAAGGGAGGTCGCTGTGTGGAATCAATTTGGGTATAAAGGCATTTGGGTCAGTGAAGGACAGCGGGGAACAAATGTGCTGATTATGGTGTTTGAGGCAACAGTGATGATGTAGAAATAACAGGGATAAACAAAGATAGTAAAATATGGCGTTAGTTAATGATGTTTGTGCTGGCATCTCATCTCTATCTCTAAGGAGTGTAAATGTGTATAATGGTGTATGTGAGTCTATAGTCCCTTTTGTGTTTGTCTATGTAAATGCACTTGGATGTTATCCAGCAGCAAATCATGTTGAAGATGCATTAAACTAACAATAAAAAGGGAAAGAAATGTCAAATGCCAAAACTCTAAAAGGGATGGTTTGATTTTAATAAACAATGTCAAATATAAGTGGCAAGTGATGTGAAATGTCATTTTTGTCAGTGAAAGATTTAAAATTAAAAGTATGACAATGTATAAAGTATCAAAATTAAGGGTCTATTTGTCAGAAAAGTTTCTTTTTGAGTCTCATTCCAAACTTGTCAAATAATGACGCTCTGAGACTGTAGGAGGGGGTTTTGATGAGTTAGGAGCGAGACTCAAAAATCAATTTCTCGTACAAAGGGGTCCCTTTTAATATTTCCTGAATCAAGATTCATTACACACTTTTCACTGTTCTGTACATTGCATACTGAGTGAAGATACTTGTTATTCTCCAAAAGGTGGACATGATTTTGAGTTTAAGTAAACTCAAAATATGTGGAAAAAATGAGTTTGCATGATTTTTTCTTAATTTTCTGATTTTTTTTTTTTTTCTACAAAACATCCTGTCAACATGCTGTCCTTATGTGGAAGTGGTTAGGTTTGAAACATATGCAAAATTATTCTCTCCTTCTTCGTACTATGCACGTGATTAAAAAACACATCCGCAGCTGCTCGCCTTTTACAACATCTGGTTTCTTTGACGTTTTTACACGTGCGCAGATGTAAAAGAAGGAAAGAAACCGGATTTACATGCACAGAATAAAACAGAATATTGGGGAAAAACTAGGTGTGTTTATCAGATTTCTCAAAAGCCGATAACGGCTTTTATCTGATAAAGCATTCTGCATTATGCTGTTTATATGGCCACTTGAATAATCTGGTAACTCTGATAACAAATCAGATAATGATCGGTTTATTAGCGTGCATGTTAGAATACTAAAATGTTATGAGAAAGAGCTTGTGCAGCACAAATAATCACTGCAAAATAGGTTGGTATCAGACACTGAAAAGAAATCTAAGTCTTGAATATTGTCCAATTGCAATGTCCACATAGAAATCAGAGTACAGGAGATTCAGCAGTGGTAGGAGGGGGAAGCCAGCGAGAGGGGAAGAACCTCAGCCAAAACACAGCTGCTGGCTGAATAAGTAAAGCCACCTAGAGGAGGAACAGAATGACAAGAGGAAGCAAGAGAGGGGAGAAATTCCCACAGACTCTCTCCAACGCCAAGAGTGAGAAAACAAGCGTATGGGAGAATGTGTGAGAGCTGCAACAGACACGTTGGGGAACCATGTGTGAAGAGGGGGTAAAAAGGATGGGGAGAAAGTAATGACTTAGTTCATTTCTGACAAATGTGGACCAGCGATATTGCAGATCTCGTAGTGGGCAAAGAGCAGGAAGGAGAGGGACAGAGAGGACTTGGAGCAGCGGTGTTTGGCGAGGCGGGGGGGGGGGCAGGGGGGTGTTGGTTGACGGGTGGAGGGTGGAGGAAATGTTTCTGTGAAAGAGCACATAGTGAGAGACATGAGGCAGCAGATGGAGAGAAGAGGCCCAGAGTGGCTGACAGCACCGATACACCAGAAAGAGGAGATGGTGGGGGATTGAGGCCCCGTGTCCACTGAACAACTTGGAGAACATTATGAGGAGACGCAATAATGTGCCTCAGAATTAGCCCTGAGACAATGCTTTGAGACTTATGAGTCTATTAAACTGGAGTTGTCGATTTTGCATGCGTGCTGACTAAAAAAAGAATGCCAATTTTGATTTAATGTTTCAAGAGTAACGGTAATTCTTTACCTAAGATTGCATTTACATTTAGAGCCAAGAGAGTGTATGTCATTATACCTCATCATCTGCCAAATTGCACACTTCACAAGAATGTGCAGGCATAAAGTCTCAGCTCGGTGAGAGAAAAAACCAGCAAGGGAGAAGGAGGAGGAGGAGCAGGAGGAGGAGGAGGCAAATGAAGATGAAGTGTTTGATGTATGTCTTGAGAACAAGAGCGGCCTTAATGATAAAACACTGCCAATGAATAAGTCTGCCAGTGGACAGGGCAGGCCTGTCAGCGTAAGCATAAAAAGGTGATGAGTGAGAGCTTTGCACTGTTAAACCTTCATGCTCCGGGATGCATGGTGTTGAAGGCACAGAGGAAATCTGTGAATATAAAACGTAATTAAGTGCTGGTATAAAAGTAGCGGCACGTACTTTCGTTCAGCCAGCAAATAAATAAAAAACAAACATGATTTGCTCCTGAATCAGAAACCTCAATTTCAGTAAATTGTTTGCGGTATGAAGAATGTGACCAGAATCACAGCCTTGTTTACACTTGCAGCCGCTGAAACTCTGTGTTTAATCCTTCATTATTTCTTTGTGAAGTGACTTATTTTTCAGGACGACTGCCTCAAGTGCAACAGAAATAACTCACTTGTAGACCACTTAGCCACATAAAGGTAGATGTGAAAACAGTTTATCCAGGCTGTAATTTTCCAGCTAACAGTATTGTTTATTTTCCCTTTTTTTTCTCCCAACTTGTCTTCTGTGAGCAACTTTATTTGCCATGCCTTAATGAATTAGAAGCAGAGGTGGTGTGTGTGTGTGTGTGTGTGTGTGTGTGTGTGTGTGTGTGTGTGTGTGTTTGTGTGTGTCATGTATTTATGACATCATGGGGACATACGCATCTTTACATATTGTGGGGACTCTGCTCCCATCTGAGGACATAAAGGTTGAAGAGGTGCTGCACTGGCTTTGCACAGCAATCCGTTCACAGGTCTTGAGGAGTACGACTGCATATGTGAAAACAGCTATATGAAACACGCTGTGGCTCTGGGGGGGAAGTGCGTGAAATCTAATTAATTTCTGTTTTGGCATCTCTTGATTCAGTGTCAGTTTGGACTAAAAACTACAGGTAAAATAAGAGGGAAATGTGGAATATGGAAGCGTGGAGGTGAAGAAGCATGCCTGCAAACATTGGGCTGTGAGAAAGAAGGAGATTTTCTGCAGTATTGGCTAATACCCTGTGGCCTCCAACACCACATAAACCTACACCAGAGTTTAAAATAACCCGCAAAAAGTGTACAGAAAAGCAATTCAAAGTCAACATTTTTAACTGCACACATTATGTTGTGTGAGTGTAGACCTTAAAAAAAGAGGAAGCAGAAGGATAGCATTTTAGGGGGCTACCATCTGCAGAGTGGAGGCAAGAGGACGAGCAAGTGACAGGCGGCAAATGTAAATGAAATGGAAGGACTGCCAACAGGTGAGTGAAAATCAAATTTGGAAGCGTATTTCTTCTTCTTGGCATCCGTTTCATCCATTTTCAGTGGCAAACTGAGCGGCCAGAGGGCTCGAGTGAGCACAGGGATGAGTGACACGCATCAGGCAGGGTGGTTTGTGCACCTCCCTCTGGGTTGTGTTGCCAGGTACACACAATCCACACAGAAACGCAGCAACACCTATTTGATTTGTATCACTATGAAATCGAGAGATTAATGGGAGAAATGAGCATGGGAAAATCAGTGTGCTGCAGGTACGCTACAGCGTACACACCCACATCTCAGTACAAGCTGCCTGCAGATTTTGCCAAAGAAGAAGACAGCATGGAATACAAAATTTGTAATCTCTCCTGAATAAATTTTGAAACATAAAAACAGTTTAAACAAAAACTGCCTGTATGTAGGAATGTGATATTAAATCATTAGCGAGAAGGCTATAAAGCCCAGGTTAGGGTAAACCTTCAGAATGAGCATCAATTTAATGTCCTCAGAAGTAATGCTATGTATGGTGAAAGGTTCAGTAATCTCTTTATATCTTCAATTTATAATTTACGCTGAACTACTCCTTTTTCATTCCTTTTCACCTGGATAGTCCGATCAAAGTTATACAATCTGAATATTTCTTGAAGCTGCAGTGTAATCAGCAGCTAAATTCAGAAGCTGAACCACTGACGGTGAGCCAGAAGCCTTAGAAATGCTGAGGGCCGTCAGATTTTCCTCACTCACATGATTGTTATTCTGCACCACCGTTGCCACATCCACAAGTTAACGAAACAGGTTCTTATTTTAGCCGGCAGCCACTTTGGTCAGATACTCAAAAAACCTGCTTTGAATAGATTACCATGCATGATGAGGTCTGTGTTTTAAAAGTCTGTAGAAATATTTCTTGCATTTGGTCCTCTCATTTTCACTACCTTGTGAACACCTGTTGGCTGAGAAAAACACTGCCATGTGTGATCGAAGAGCTTTCCAATGCAGTAATAGATTTAGATGATTAAAAGCTGTGTGAAGAGACTATATTTGCTTCCACTTATTAAAACCTTGTCAGTGTCTGCAGGTTGTGTTTTAAGCCATGCTAGCAGCATGTCTCTAGACCTGGTAGGACTGTCAACCTGTTGGTCTGGTGATCCATCGCATTGGTTCAGACTGAAATGTAAAAGTTTGAACGTATCCGGTACAATGTCTCAGAATTTACTGGATGCATTGGTACAACATTTTGTATTGAATGTACTATATTATTATAGTATCAGTTGTGCGCAGCCTCATCCAATCTTCAGCCTCAACTGTGTTTCATGATAACTAGTAAATATAAGCATGCTGCACACTAAAATAACATGATGAACACAGTGATGCTTAATATCATCACGTAAGCATTGTATTTATAAGAATGTTAGCATGCTTATGTTGGCATTTAGCTCAAAGCACCACTGAGCTGCTGCCATTGCTGTTTACTCTCACAGCCGTGTCCACATAAGGTTTCTTTCTGGAAGGGAGGCATTGTCAGTGCGCTTGAGAGTGCTCAATTGAAGTGTGTGTGCCATAAGAGACGTTAGTTTTGATTAAAACGTACGTACGCGCAACAGCAGCACATAGTTTACAGACAATTTGCTCCCACAAATGAGCATTTCTGTCTCTGTTATGATATGATATGATTTTTCCTGATGATGCTCAGGATCGACAGAGACAGCCAGAACAAGTTTCTCTTCCACGTTCTTGGTTACCAGGCAGATGGATGACAAGTCTCCCCAGATCTAACATATGATTGGCTGCCTGAACAACAGTGACAACAACAACAACCCCAGTTCAGAGATGTTAAACTAGAAACTGGATGCAGCTTTGGAGCAAAGAGATGGACACTGAGTCTATTTCACCTTGGATGTTAGAGTCCACCTTGAGATTTAAAGTGCTTACATTCATACAACCTAATTTGACACAAACACAACACACACAAATGGACACACACACTGCTCCAGTTACCCTTTCATACGCACAAAATTGGACTGTTATGATGTGATAAATGCCAGCCAGAGTGAGTCGATGATGATGTCACCGCACTTACTTCTGTTGGACATGACAGCGCTTTATACTCCTCTTATAATGGCACAGTCACTTACAGATCCCACAGTATTAAACTGGCATTAGCTCACCAACACCCATCAGAAAATCTTGACGAAATGATCGCACTCAGGAGCTTAAATGCATATTTATGTACAGCTGTTTGAGATTTTTCCATTTAATATCAGTAAAAGTAATCTCAGGGCAGATGTGAGCTGACTCCTGACTGGCTTTTTAGTCCTCTGAGTACACCAGGGCCAGCAGTCAGATCTTAAAAGCCTACAGTCTGGTAGGGTGAGGTTTACACAAAAGCACTTCCTCTCTATTGAAACACTCACAATGGCAGAGGCCCTTTTTAAGACTTTGCTTTGCGGGTGAATTATGCAACTTAATGGATTCATCTCTGGCCGTCTTTGCTGAGGATGGATAGGCTGGAGAGAGCAGCGCAAAATGTCTGGGAATGTGGAGAAATTACAGAGGGATGAAGGAGGGATATAAGAATGGGAGCGAACGAGGGGAAGGAGAAGGGGAGATGGGATCTCTCAGAGGTAAAGATACAGCCAAGGGCTTTACACTGTAAATCCTACTTTCGTAAAGAGACATGTCCTTTTTTTTTCTTCTTTCTTCCTCTTGCTCGTCCATTGCAGACCCCCCCATCATAAACACCCATGAAATCCAGTCATTTATATAGAACAACCTGAAGTATAAAAACAAAGCTAAATATTGTCTTATGTTGATGACAAGTGAATTCAATCACAATTATTCAGCTTCTCAGATCAGAGAAAACACTAACACTTATCTCCTCCAACTCATGTAAGACTATTCACAGTCTTTATTGTGCACCAACACTGCGTGGTGTAATTATCTAACTGGTATTGTTGTTAAGCATTTGTGTATCTTTAATATTTAAAATTTGCTGTTTTTGAAAGTCCAAAAGTTCTTTTCAAAATTTTTAGTTTGGCTTTGAAATGCAGAAGGCGCACAAGAAAGAGTTTATTGTGTGTTTTTAAACGATCTCTTCTCCTTGTCATTCATATGTAAAGCAGTGAATCATGTCAGTAGGCATTCTGGCAGCCAGTTGCCTATTTCTTTGGATGACGAGCACTGTCTGACGAACAGCTGTCTGGAGAGTCGAGGTGACCAAACAAGAAGCGATTACCTTTGCTTTTTAGAAAACTGTTTTACTTTTATACAAGAAAAGTAATCAAATGTAATGGCAGGGTAACACTGATGCTAGAATATTAGAAAAAATTGTGACAGTGCAGTTTGATTTGTTTATGTGTACTATATAATCTAATATGAACATGTCTAGACTAAAAATGTGGATGAATGTGTGCAGTTACTGATGTGCACACACACACACACACACACACACACACACACACACACACACAGATGTAAATGCAGATTGCACACTCTTCTATAGACTGCACTGCCATTCACTGCCTTTGACTGAGAGAGCACATATTATATTTAACTTTGTATCGTAGCTGTCATCATATAATTTCTCAAGTCAAATCTTTCAAATCCTCCAAACGAAGGTTGAGTCTCAAGTAATGTTTATCTGTCGGGCTGAAAGTCATCAGAACAGTGACTGAAGTCAGCTCAAGTCCAAGTTAAAATGACTCAAATTCATATCAGTTTTTGTTTGGTTACAATTTAAATTTAAATGTTTCTTTATAAAATGTAAATGTGTTTTAGTGTGTGCAGCATGGAGGGAGTAACAACTGTATTTCATTTTGCCGTATTATATAATGGAAACTGAAATAAAACTGAACCTGATTATATTTTCTAGATGTGGGTGGGACTCAATGAACTTTTTCAAAAATGACCTTACATTTGAAAGAAAAAAAATCAATTTGGGAAGTTAAAATCAAACATTTACAGTATAATAATCTATATGTGGACCAAAGTAAAAAAATTGACCAGCAGGACAGCAAAACATCAATGATGTGTTGGGAAGAAGATACTGGACTTCTGTGCACGTGTGACCGAAAGAGACGGGCGACATGCAGGAAGGACAGTGATGGACGAACGAGCAGCCAAACTATCATCTGTTTATTAAAAGAAACTGGCATCGAATGAAGACACTAGATGGAGGGTGAGGGCAGATAGAAGGAGTTGGCGAGGAGTGTGTACAGATTAAGAGTGGTATTAATTCTGACCCATAATCTCTCTGCCTCTGTAATTGAGGTCGCACACCAGGGGAGGCTGAGTTTGGAAGAAGACTCACTTTCTGCTTTACTAAGCTCCAAGGAGCGGGCAAACAGACACAGAAATGAACTGAGGGGATGCAATCCTCCGCAGACCTTCAGACTGTGGAGTTTGTGTTTAGAGACGAAGAGAGGGGAGACGGTCAGGGACACACTGAGGACACACTGAAGTCCTACAGACGTCTGAAAAGACTACATCTTTTCAAATGTGATGGTAGCCTATTGAAATTGATTGGATGTGAAGTGTTTTCCATATAATACAGAAAATTCTTATTACCAACAAGAAGAAATTACATTATTACAGTTACATACTAGCTTTCTAGTATGGTCTTGTGGGAATTTTGTGCCATCTTTAGCTAGCTAAGCTGTTAGCTTTCACTTTTTGAGTGGATTACAGACTTGTAAGCAAGATGGGGCCTGCCAAATGTTCAATGTTGTCGAGCGAAAATGTCTCAAATCCCTAACAGTACATACTTAATGCCATGTGAGATGTGTGTTGAGAAAGCAGGAAAATACTGTAGGCTATCAATGTTCATAAGCTATACATGTCAGTGACATGCTAATAGCGCACCACAGAGGTTTTCGGTCTCCGAGCACATCAACCGTTGCCAACCATAATGAATCAACGCCGTGGGCTGATGCTTAAGTTTCCAAAAATATGTGCAAAAAAGGTTTCATACTCCATTAAAAATGGAAAAATATCAGAAAAGCTGCTGTTATATATATATTATAATATATATATATATTTCCTAGAGATGGCATTCAACTAACTTCCAAACTAACCACTCTCCAAATACATTTGATCCAGCCAAAAAAGATCAGAGACAAAACACATTTCTCCTCTGGTAAGAAAACTACCCTTTACAGTAACCCTCCTGGTGTGTCATCCTCCTATAATAAAGTCCTCAAAATGTCAGGCTACTGAAACTGTCTACCTCAACAGAGGCGCTGTTAGGATCTTGAAATATGGGCGGTTAAGCCCTGTCTAGGACTCTTAAGATTTTCACCCTATAATTGCACTATTCTTGAAATAGTAAGTGAAATGAATATAAGATTTAAACTCTGTGCTCTATACAAAGGTTCCAGGTAGGTATGTATCAAACAAAATGAGTGCAATCTGAGTTCTCGTTCAACTTTGAAAAACACATTCAAAAGTAAGAGCTTTGGCATTGGTGAAGCAATCATATGCTAGATTGTATGCTGCCAGTGCGTTGCTGAATGTCGATGACTGACCAATCATGTATGACAAGGACTCCTCCTGAACTCTAATGTCTCTACCTGATACTCTCCTCTCCAGTCGCTCTTTTGTTGTCTCATCTGTCTTTCCCTCTCCTCATTTCCTCCTGCTCTCCTCTCTCCTGAGCTTGCACTGTACACGAGGCAGTGGTGCTCTCACGTCCTGACTCATCTGCTGCTACAGCAACGGGAGATAACTCTTCATCCACCTCCTCAAGCCTTTCCTGCAGCACGTTGCCTTCATCATTTCCCCTTTTTGTGAAAGCTTCTTATGTCTATAGCCCTCAAAGTCTTGCCTTTGTGAATTAGCTAGCTACCACCAGATGCCAACGATGACAAGCCCTGTTACCAGCTCTCTCCCTCTCACACAAAATGTAGCGTGCCAAGTAGAGAAGATATTAGTACATATTTTCCATGGCTTGATTTTCTTTTCTTTTCAAAATTTTTCTGTTAATTGTTTTTTTGATTATTCTTGGCTGTAACCTCAGACACCCAGGGTTAATGATGCCACAATTCTAAACTTAGCTTAGAGTGCTCGCATGTGGTCGCGGCCCATCGATTCCTCACTCAGCTTTTAGTTCCTCCGCCTCCAAAACTTCACCCCTCTATCCGCTCTGTTCCCAGATCAATATTGTAATAACTGGAGAGGAGAAAGCCTCATCATAATCAATAAGAGCAACGTATAGCAAGACAGAGGTAGACCAAGAGAAATCATTCTGGCCAACAGTGGAGCTGAACGTTTCAGACACCTCGTTCATTACACTATTGAATAATCCATCGGCTCTGTCACAGCCTCAGAAGAACAGAATAAGCTCCACGGCGAGCACATCTGCAAGTGCTCGCAGCGGGAGGAAGACCTGCGGAGAGCTTCATATTTCCTTTGATTACACAGGAGAGTCTTGTGAGTTTAAGATCATATTCATGTATCCACAGGAGTCTGAGGCAAGTTTGAGTCAAGTCTCAAGTCTGTTGAGCAATAATGTATTTTTATTGTTACTGGGATGAAACTTGAGACTTCAGTGTTTTCTTGCCTTCAACTCTCAAGTCAAGTATGAAGTTAAGTCACGTCTCAGAGGTGTCAAGTCCAAGCCGAGCCTCACTTTTGTGTTGAAAGATGTCAGATTCAGCTCTGCAGAACAACACTAGCAAACAGTAACAAAACATCTAAAATTCTAGAACATAACTGTCTATATGTAATAATATTTTCATGTATATTACGAATATTTGCTAGGTGTGATGGAATATTGCAATTGGTTTATTGGCTTGTTGGGTCAAAACTGCCATGGGTGACATAAAGTGAGGTCAAAAAAGAGAGAAGGCACTGATGTCAGCGACGTGGGTACATCCGCACTGGCGCTGCTCGATCTTCGCTTGACCATCAAATTGTTCTGGTGCGTCATCCCCCAAGTTACTCCAAAGCTCTTATTTCCTCTCCAGGGAACAAGGAGGGGATCTCTGGGGAGCGATGACTGAGGATACATGAGAGCAGCCTTCACGGAGGACTTTCAGCTAGACATCATTACACGTAAAAACTCCACAATGCGTCTGGCATATTTGAACGAGATGGCACTGCTTTGCATGACAATCCAACTAGAAACATATGGCAGCTGGGTCAGTGGCCTTCAGCCTCAAAATATGAAGCTCTACTTTAACCTCCAGTGTCAGATTTGCATGTGAAGAGCTCTACAGCCAAGTTAGCAAGAATACATGATATGCAGTGTCCAGTTTGACACAAACAGTTATCATTTAATGTCTTTTGGACTGTTATTAATATTGTCAAATGGTCTTGGTTTGGGAAAAGATCATTTTCGTAACTTACTCAAAGTTAGTTACATAGGTATGTAGCTCACATATGTAACGTTGTGTACGTACATTAAGTCAGTTCCTTAACAAAACTTATAAATCACTCTTGACTCTTAGTCACAAATGGGACGCCAACTCTGGCTTGATTATTTGACCAGGCAACCATTGGTGGTGGGAAAGGGACATTCATGACACTTTAGGAAAGGAAAGGACATCTAATCACTCACATTTCAAACACATTTCATCGTTTCCTCTCTATTTACATGGTTTCCCTGTCTACCTCCACTGGAGGGACTATGATGTAAGGAAAAAGACGCAAGTGATGGAAACTTAGGATGACTTAGGATGTGCCCTATATGTGCATTATAGCCATTAATAATAGCTTATTCGTATCTTTTCCCTCATTTCCACCACTCCAGCTGACACATCTTTCAGGTACCCTTCGAGCAGATTCTAATGAGGACCCCCTCGAAAACGAAATGGTGCAATCCCCAAATTTAAAATTTTTGACATAAAATAGATAGCAAGCTTCTGCAAAATCCTCCACAACAACTCTGCAGATATTTGCTGTGGGTCCTCAGTTCATTCAGTCAGCTCTCACAGCGTGCAATGTCAACAACATGCAGGAGTTTCAAAATTTGTGGTTTCAGCTTTCATTCTTTACCATTTTCTCCACTGACAGCGATATCTGTTCACTAAACCCTGAGGTATGAATATAACCCATGCACCTTAGTGACATATCACTTGCCATAAAAAAATAAATAAATGGAACCTGACTCTTGATTCTTGAGGACAAGTAGGGCACTTACTAATGATGTAACGTTATCAAAGTGACTCTGGGAACATCGTTTGCTTAATCCTGAGATCAAATCTGGCTTTGCTGCGATTGCAGATTATTACAGCTGCCATAACAGAGCAACCTCCACTGATATCATTATACCGGGAACACAGATGCCGAGGTGGGAGGAGAAACTCTCAGACATAAGTTGCAAAGTCATCAGCTCAGATCCACATGTGTCTGACAGGGAGAATGAAACACTTCTTAAGAATTGCTCTTGCGGGGCCTGGGAGGCCTGTCAGTTGACTTTGGTGCGCTTTAGACTCAGGGCTAATAAGGATGTGCTGTTGGGAATTTGTGTGCATGACAGCTAAGCAGAAAGAGAGGCTTTGATTAGCTACGGGCCCGTGCGAAGGGAATCATAGCGCAGAGGCTGGTCGTAAACCTGAACTGCAAAGGAAAAAAATGCAAAGCAGAGAAGCAGCATCTTCTCTGGCTAGACACAGTGCATTTAAAGGGCACATGGGCAACAATCTCAATGTCAAAGATTCCCACCCACTGACAACAGCAACAGAAATGTTTGGCCAACATGTCCATGACAGCAGCATTGTGATCATATCAAACATCACAGAGATGTTTGTGGCATTTCAGCTGATCACAACATGAGGAACCGAGGATGCATAGCAAGTTGCCAGGGTAACATATGATCAGCTTGCCACAAGCAGCATAATGTTCCTGCTTTATAAAAAGACCTTAACATGTGAAATGTGGCAGAGCATGATTAGAAAACATCAGGGAGTCTCCATAGGAGCCCCAGTCCAGACTGGCGGGTATTGTTTTCTTCCCATTTCACACCATGAGAAGTTCATTAAGATGTTTTGATTCATTTTGATTGAGGGGTTGCAAAAATTATACTGTGACCACTCTGGGAAATAAGGAAAAATCAATGTCAAAACAGCGGCAATAACAACAATTTAGCGCTGAAATCACTCCATCTGTCAGAAATCCATCCAGACCAGACCAGGTAATTGATACATACAGTACGCCACTCGTGAAAGTTACCTATACGCTTGCACATTGTCACCTTTTCAAAGTGCTACAAACACACCAAAATCACAAAACCAGTGGATATAAATGGAAACATGTCAACACTAGTCACTAACACACTCGCAATTATCACGGCAGTAGTTTTTGTTAGCGAATTCGGTTTTCTCTTTGTGTCTTTTCTGAGCATGAAACTGTATTTTTACATTTTGCTCAGTCTTGCTGATATTTTCTGTCATTTTGCACAGCATGATCTAACTTCAACTTCATTGGATTATAGCTGCAGTAATAATAAGTGTTAGTTTAGCATCATCCATTCAGTGATTTTGTTAATGCACAAAATGATCAATTGTTTGTCAAATTGATTTGGGTCTAAGCCACCTGTGAGCAATAGTGTGATACAAGCTGGACAAAATCTGTGTTTTTTGAAACACTGATAATGCTCATATAGTGACTTTGTTGTGTATAAATGAATGTGTTTATAACATCAGAGAAATCTGATGATATCACACATGGAGGTCACTCCGGGCTTTGTTGTCATCCAGCTGAACTTCTTCAGCAAGTTCTACAAGATTGACCCCAGGGGAGACTGGACAGCTGCCTCGTCCAACCACAGCAGAGTCCGGGAGGATGTTCTTCATCATATCACACTCACTGGCCGGGAGCTCGGGGGAATGTGCAGCCCAGTGGGGGGATGTGTTGACTCACCCACTCCAGCTGTTTTCAGACCCCTGATTCATATTTAAGGGCAGCAGGTGACCGCACACACACAGTCATCGGTGATTGCAAAAACGCAAAACTGAGCTTCTTGGGATGAGCAAGAAGCTCTGTTGAACACAACTTGTGCCAAAGTTAGAACCACTTTAGTTGTTTCACAGGGTTTACATTTTTTGTCAATGAAGCTCCAAGTGGGCGAAGCTTAGTGCAATGTGATGCTCCATGCATCCATGGACCAAGCAAGAACTAGTTACATTTAAATGACAGTCTGATGATGGTGGGTTGTTTTCTCAGAATACTTCTTAACCATCTTTTATAAAAGCATTGATTTTTTTTTTTTTTTAAAGCAAGGTTTTTTCAGATTGTAAAACGTGTCATCCTCCAAAAACTACACATGATGATGTTTAGAATGACAAGAGCCCACTCACCTGGCCTGTGCTATTTTAACATTAACCTGCTAATGCAGTACTGCCAAAACCTCTATGGAGACAACGTGTCTTCTTTTATGGATCTAGGTTAAAAAACATGCAATAATGGGTGGTTTTCAAAATCAAACAGTAACAGCACCCAGCCCTCTACCTCATTTTCTTTCCAAATACATCAGATAATGTTCCATCTAGTTCAAACATGTTCAGTGTTCTTGATGTACTTACATTCTGTTTCAGGGCAAGTGTTTATGTTTAAAAAATGAATTGATAAATATAAAGCCTGAGATTCTTTTAGATTATTATATTCTTAACATATTTTCAAATGTATGTCAGTCAGGTTTTCCCAAAGCTCAATATACCATCCTTAGATATTTGGTATTGTCCACAACCCAAAGATATTCAGTTTCAGGGGTAAAGAAACCCAAAAACAATCACATTAATTAAGCTGGGAACAAATATTGTTGTTATATCTATGGAGAATTTGAAAAGATAAAACTAATTTCAATTCATTCATTATTCTTTGTTTATCGTTGTCATGGTTTGAGTTTTGGTTTTGTTATTTCCTGTTTTATTTTGAAGTTCTGTCCCCATGTGCCGTGGGTTGCTTTTCATTTCCTCCCTCTGTCTGCTTTCCCACCTTTTTCTCTTCTCACCTGTGCTTTTTTAGTTTATCAGCCCCTTTATCACTGTGTATTTAAATCCTTTTCTTCCCCTCTGTCATTGTCAGTTTGTCTATTCCTCATGTTATTTCCGTTTTGTATTTTGTTCTGCATTTGTTTAATTTTTTGCTCCTTCTCTGTTGTCTGCCTGTTGTTACATTTTTACTTGTTGCTACATTTTCTGATTTTTCTGTTTGGATTTTCAGCTTTATGTTAATTAAACTCCTCTTTGTGCTGTAATTGTTTGCCCTGCCTGTGTGTCTGTGTTCGGGTCACCTTGGTTTAACCTTGACAATTGTGTGTTTTGTCCCTTTTTGGGCAAATACATTTTGCTGAAAATAAAAGTGGTGGAGAAAGGAGAGAGAGTCTGTTAACATAACTGTAAAAAGAGTATACAAAAAGAAGAAATGTTCATGAATTTCCCACTTTATGGCAACCAGCTTCAAGGCATGTCTGCCACCTCCAATGACAAAGTGAGAACGGAAAGAAACAGAAATGCTTTTGAGAGCTGATGTGTTACATAAGCCTACACGGTAGTATTTTATTTTAAAATATCCTGATTATTATCAGTATTGATAGTTGTCCGAATAGTTGGGGAATAATTTAACAGTTGACAACTAATTAATGAATCGTTGCAGCTCTAGTTCACATATTTAAAACAAGGCTGATTTTCAAATTCTTTTCATTTTCTTTCCCTTAGTGACTTACGTTGATTCTAAAAGAAAATCTAAAGTGTTTCAAGATCAGGGACCAGCATTCATGCTTCATTCAAGGTCATGCTTTGGATTCAAATCAATTCTTTCCACCTGGTTGATTTTTATTATTATATCCTCTCCTTCTTCCACCTCCTTCGTCAATTAATCCTTCTAAAAGTTAATTTGTTTTTTTTTTCTTCATGCATCCACGCTAGCATGACTTAAGAGCTCCTGACAGAGCAAGTGACAAGATGACAGTCTGGGGAAGCAGTGGAAAGGCAGTGCCAGATTCTTCAGGACAGCTTCATATTACTTGTTATTCCTCCACTGCATAATAATTCTGAAGCTGTTTACTCCCTGAACTTTAATTGGCACAGCCCATGCAGATGTGCAATGATTTACAATAAGGATCAAGAATGCAAATAAAGTAAAATGGGGACATGTTTCAAAAGCCAGCGTGCTCCCTCGACTCCTCGTCAGTGCAATGCTGAAATTTCATTACTGCTAAAAGCAAAGCATGCAGTTTTTTAGTTTAATAACGCAGCTTTTCTCACATTGCAGTTATTCATCTGTCTCTATTGACATGGAAAATACAATATTTTCAAGCAGCAGTCAATCAAAAATGCTTTCAGGTATCAAGAGACACCCTGCTGGCCTGGCTCCGTTACCTCACAAACAGCTGAAAAACCTCAATATGCTGCGGGGACGAAATAAGTCTGAGGAAAGAGAAAATTACAGAGAGCAGCTGTGGTTTGGCTCAACAAAATTGTGAGGAAGATGTACAAATAATACAAGGGCAGCCAGGCTAGCAAGCGCAGACAGATGGCAACATCTCAAGGCAAAGCAAAATGAGAGGAAGAAATATGAGTGCAAGTACACCAAAGAAAGATGATGCAATAAAACTCTGACACTACAGAGGAAGATGGAAGTAGAGGAAGACGGATGGACGGAGGGAAAAATAAACGAGAAATCGGGGGAAAAGATGCTGTTTTACAAAAAAAAAAATGCTGGTCTGCGAGCAGCCGTTTGTAACCGCACGTTTACAGAAGAAGATAGAGACGCAGAGCGTTAGATGAAGAGAGGTAGGGGCAGAGGAGTGGGTGGCCATCAGTGCACGAGCCTGAAGCGATGAAACATTACGCCGGGATAATGAAGATGGTTCTGCTCGGTCACACTCCACATTAGCCCAGAGTCAGGCCGACCCCAAAGTGTCAACAAGTTAATAGACTGGGTATCAGTGACTCTTTCACACTGCGGCTCTCCACCACAGATGCCAATTATTTACAGGAATCTTGCGGATAAATAAACATAGATACCTCTACATGGGAATTAATAACACGGCCGCAGCCTGAGGTAAAGCCATGGGGTTGGAATTGTTTATTGCCATTTGGAGTGAGGGGCCACTGGCATGACAATGCTGCTGGTGCTTAATGGCGTGTCTGCAGCGCGAGGCATAATATGAAAAGATGGTGTGTTGTTATCTTGATACTTAATTCTATGTAATCTTCTTTTGAAAGGGGATGTTGGAAGAGAACAAAATCTAGGCAGTGATTATTCCGAAATGAAAATCAGCGGGGTGTTATGCAGCGAGTGAAAGTTTTTATTTCATCGGGATGGTGTGAAGCTTTGGAGCTGTCGGAAAATGTGTCTAGTCGGTATTTTGTCTGGCGGATACTGGTGCAACATGAAATCCAATCTGAAACACACTGTCAACACTGTGAAAACAATTTGATTCTGATATAAATTATGTGGATATAAAATGTAGATTAGATGCAGAGAAAAAAAGGTGACATGGTGGAAAAAAGTGTAAGCTTGCTTTTTCTGCTTTATATATATATATATATATATATATATATATATATATATATATATACACACACACACACACACACACACACACACACACACACACACACATATATATATATATATATATATATATATATATATATATATATATATATAATTTTTTCGGTTTCACTACAGCATCATTTTGTACAGCTGGAGTGCTGTGCAATAAATTGTCAGGCAGTGACAAACAATCTAACACATGAATGAAAAACAAAAAAAAAATAAAACTCACCTCACAGGAGCACAATTTGTTTTCCTTGGCAATATAAAATTGCAGAGTCCTGTATTTATTGAGTATCCTTCACAAAGCTGTGTTATGACCGTTACACGTTCACCCTCAGTAATACAGAGAGAATTGCACCTCCCGCTTCTTCTTCTGCAAAAAACACATTTTTAAATACAAGACAGTCCACACTCATGCTACTGGCACCATAGATTGTACATATAAATGTACTCAGGCACAGCAGGGCTTTGAGTTTAACACTTGGAGTGCTTCAGTGTATGATGTCTGCCATCTCAGTTTAGCGTTCTGGTTTTGGTATTGGACATTTTGACCGGATGGTGGCACGAGATGAAAAGCTGAGGGATCCCCAAAGTTATTAAATTTGATCCCCAGGGAAGCTATTTTCGTGGCGGTTCATCAAGTCGTTGTCAAAACATTTCAGTCCTAACCACAAATGACAGTCTCATGTGCGTTCTTCAGGGGATCACCAAAGTTAGTAGAATACATCCTCTGGGAACCATGATTGTCTGTCATAAATGCCGTAGGAATATATTTAATGGTTGCTGAGTTATTCTGGTTTGGACCAAAGTGGTGGACATACCGACCAACACACTGTCACTGTCACACAAGGAGCCTCTCTATATTTAGTAGGTGTTATGAACCCCTCCAGATCTGGATAAAGGTACATATATGTGGAATTTTGGTATTATTCAACAGTCCATCAATTGTCTGTAACCGCTTTATCCCTTTTATGGGGTTGCAGGATTTTTTTGCTGGAGCCAGTCCCAGTTGTCTCTGGGCGAAGGCAGGGTGCACCCTGGACAAGCCGCCAGCTCACCGATGGCAGAGGCTTCCATGCAAGGTGCCAACTGCACATCAGGAGCAATTTGGGGTTCAGTATCTTGCTCAAGGACATGTCAACATGCAGCTCAGCTCAACCCAGGGGAGCTGGGATTTTGAACCAGCGACCTTCCTATCATTAGCCGAGCTGCTCTATCTGCATATTTTTGTGGCTGGTCTCTATGAGAAGCAGATCCTAACAGAACTCCAGATCCAACAGATTTAGATATGTCTTTCTGATAGTCTTGACATAATGGAAAGTCTACAAGGGGACTGTGTGGCCTTGGCTCAGGTAGGAACTGTGAACCTCCTGAAATCTGAACACTGGCTATGGCCGGAGTTCAGAATTCTTTTACCATTTCGTTGGCATACTGTCAAACTTTTTTGACAAAGGGAGTTTAGTATATTACTTTTTTTCACGCCATGAATCAGAAAATCCTGTCAACAGCCATACAAATCTATTTTTGCCATATTCTTAGGAATAAATTGTCATATAAGTCAGGCTATGAATGATAAATGAAAAAGCCCCTCTGTAAAAAAAAACTTCAGAACACTGGAAGGTTTGGTGTGAGTGTCACTGAAGTGGAGATTTTGTGCCCAGAATAAAACTTTTTTTTTTTTTTGGAGAAAACGGTCTTTAAAGACACCAAGACAGTTATTTTCTTTTTGTATCACTATTTTTCTGATCTTCTATGTTTATAAATGCAAATGAAACCATGCAATTAAACATGTGCTAGTGTGCATATATTTCCAGCACTTAAATCTGAACTAAAAAAAGCGACATAGATGTTTTGAATATTCCCTGTCCATTAGTCAGGACACAATATGGAAGCAAAATAGGCCAAAATTGACCAGTCCATGGAAGAACAATGTTTTCACCAGTAGTGTCCTTCCTCAGGCAGTATATCTTATGTGCTGGTCTAAATCTCTCTGTTTATTTTGATTATACTGCAGTGAACATCCAAACAAGGCAGCCATTAGCAAACCAAGCACCTCCAAGTTTTTATCTGAGTGAAATTAAAGAGAGGGGGAGCCCTTTAAGACAATTTGCAAACCCTATCTCAAGCAATTAGGTGAAGATGCGATTGACAGCAGCAGAGAGCAGATGCAGGGCTGTGACAGGCAGCCAGACGCTCTCCAGCGTGCTGCACCCAGGGCTTGTAGATAACTTTACAGATCAGCTATGATTATGTTGCTTATTAATTCAATCAGTCAGCTCCGGCTGGCTGCTCTTTTATTAGTGCAGTCTTTTACTAATTCACTCTACAAAGGCAGATGTGAATGATGCAAGCAAAGAGAAAGCAAAAGAGGGGGGAGACAGAGAGAAAAGACAGAGAGGAGACCTTTGGCAAACTCTGCAGTAATTGCGAGTCATTTAAAAAAAAGGGTTTTGAGGATGAAAAATTGATCCATAGAACTATTTAATCAAGAGCTGACTCAATAGCTGTCCTTTAGAGTACCTTTGACTGCAGATAAGACTGATTTTTTTTTTTTTTTTTAAATGGGGCACTAAATTTTCCATTTTTGACATTCAGAGGAGTTCCACATTAATTGACCATATCAGAGGTCTCGGGCTCTGTCAGCAGGTTTCTAAGGATTCAGCATCAACTGTGTCATGAACAGTCCATACACATCCTCTGAAGGCCGTCAGAGACCAGGTCTTTTTTTTTATATATAGGCATAAGAGATTGTAATTAGAAACAGCTGGAATTATTTGCAATATCACACCTAAAAAAACATCCCAAATCATAATTAAATGACACGATACAAGCTTAATGAGGCTGTTAATGTGAGTATGGTTCAAGGCTTTCAAGAAGATGAATGTGTCTCTCACTTCCGGGGAGGGTTCTGTTGGTTCTGACACACACAACAGAGAAACGTTGCAATCACATCGAGAAGAAAGTGACATCAGCAGCACCATAAACTCGTCGTGCGAGGTCGTGAGTGTGTGCAGAGTTGTGCTTTGACGCACTGATGTGATATTCAAGTGTTTTCTTTGTGCTCAGTTATAAAAACCAAAACATGAATTGTCAGAGCTCCATAGAATGTGCACTCTCTTCCCAGTGTTGACACATGAAAAATGAACGTCTTGTCCTTCCCCTCTCCCTCACTGTCTGTGAGGCCTGTGTGTGTGTGTGTGTGTGTGTGTGTGTGTGTGTGTGTGTGTGTGTGTGTGTGTGTGTGTGTGTGTGTGTGTGTGTGTGTGTGTGAGAGAGAGAGAGAGAGAGAGAGAGAGAGAGAGAGAGAGAGAGAGTTTGTGTGTGCACGCAGAGGCAATGAAGTTATCCAGGAGTGCATCTTATTAACTAAAGCATAATGGAGATGTTCTGATGTAAGAGTCAGGGGGCAAAATGCACTTAAGCTTAAATAATATATGATGTTGAATGACTGATGCATCGATTTGGCCACTTTCTCACACACGTGTAAGTTTCATATCAATTAAATGTATGACGTATATCAAATGTTGGAATCTATGGGGAAGAAGCTCTTCATTTTTCTTCTTAAGCCTCCACAGCACCGTGCCAGCCGTGGAGAGACGTCTGTCTAACAATGCTCTGGTTTGATGGAGGTTCTCGGTCATCAAGGACGTGGTAATTCCAGGTCTAGTGCTGCATCCTTGGCAGCTGGAGTCGTTTCAGTTTCTTGAAGACGTTTCACCTCTCATTCAGGAGGTTTCTTCAGTTCAAACTAACCCACCTACAATGCAGTGCTGAGTTCCCTCCCCAGAGAGCGTAACAACCATTCACACCTGAGCACACCTTGCCTACAACTCCCACTCAGCTAGTTAGAACTGAAGAAGCTGCTTGGATGAAAGGAGAAACATCTTCAAGAAACTGAAACACGTCCAGTTGTCTAGGACACAACACCTAGACACATTTCAAAATATCAATCACAGTTTTCTTGGCTACTGTCAAGTCCAGAATCTGGCAACAATGCCAGTAGTTTCTAGCTTGTGGGTTTACACCATGTCCTAAAGTGATGCAACACTTTAGGACATGGTGCCTGTTTTACATTCATACCATTAGCAATCAGGTCAACTTTGCAAGCTTGGAGGTTGTTCTTGTTGTTCTCTGAAGCAACAGGGGTTTTGAAAAACAGTGAGATGCAGATGGGGAAAGGGAAGAGAATGGAGACTAAATTGGCCAATGGCAGGCTCGTAACAAATGTCTACATCTGGTGGGTCCGACTATTTTCCTCTAGAGAGTCGGTTTTTAATCCGTTCGGGACATTATGATGGCACTCAGCGCAAGAAATGGAGATGTGCTTCACCATCCTAATGGAATAATTCACAACAGACAGATGCTGATGCTCAAAACTCTGGTGTCTCTGAACAGCTTCAGAGAGCTCATCAAGGGCACTATTTATTGTAAGTGTATATATTCTTACAACAGCGCTCTTGACTTCAACACTCTAGTGACTTCTATTGATACTTTCAAGTCTATTTTTTTTACATAAATGCCCCTTCTTAGTCAATATCTTAGCTTCTATCAACTGCTGTTAACATATTACTGTCATGTTTTATGTTTATTTTGTTTATGATGTAAACTTGTAGCACTTGTAAAACAGGGCACCTGCTCTGATGAAGTCATATGCAATATATTTGACTCAAATGGTGAGAGCGGTGTGATGTACTGCGGAACAAGGCAATCACTCGCAAATAATTGTGTTGCTTTTTCTTTTGTTGTGTCATCGTCTTTGATGGGTCGCCTTGAATGACAGCTGCCACACAATGTTATCGTCGGATTGGTGCTTCCTCTATTAACGTAAAATAATTAAATTGGAGTTTAAGACGAAAGCACAATAACACTCTGTCAGTGGAACCTGATTAAGAAAAACACACCCCAGCCACAGAAAACAGAAACAGCAGATATTTTTCCTCTCTGAAGGTAAGGTATCTTGTAAAGTAAAATATGTTGTATGTTAATCTTCATAATTAATTATAAGAAAATTAGCAGTCGCTTTATTTGCCTTGTATGTATCAAAAGTGTCACTCAAAACTGAAAATGTGACTTGATATGCGGCTGATCAAACCCCTTTTGAAAAGTAGTGAGTCTTATTTGAAATCAGCTGTCTTGCCATCTGAACGATTCTTTTGTCCTTATTCACATCAGTTTTTAATTATTCTTCATAGTTTTTAATTAATTTCGTTTCAAGGCTACTGTGTGTATTAAAGAGGGCGAAACAAAGAGTGAGACAGAAAAGACAGAGAGAGGACGGGAAGTTTCTTTTTCTTTTTGCTTCCCAAATTGATATAGTTTCCTCAGCATTTAAAAGCTCAAAGTGTTCTGCCATGTACGAGCATGAATAACGCAAAAAAAGGTCTGAATCGGAGGGATAAAACGGCGGCATAATGGGAACTCAGTGAAGTTTCGGCTCTTTCCCAGCCTTGATGAGGTCTCCAACATGCTGCCTTCGCTGGGCCTTGATCTCGCAAAAGAGCAGTTCTCTGTCAGCGGTTGCGATGGTGCACACATCTTCACACAAAACGCTGTTCTTTGTGATGTCGGCGTGTCAGCGAGTGCATCAAACGTGTCCCAAGCAAGCTGCAGTGAATATAACCCAGTTTGTGCACTTAAAAACAGTCCCTGAGAGAAGCAGCGTGATGTGGTCAGACAGTCCCAGCAGAGTCTGCAGCGGCAGGCGGTAAGCATCACTGTCTGACATGAAACTCTGCTCCAGTGTTTGGTCCGCCGGGGCATGTCATCTGTTGCTTGTCGTTAGGGAGCTCTAAAGGCAGATTGGTGTGGTTAGTGTTACCAAACATTATAACAGCGCAGAGCGTGGGAACTTCCCGTCGAGGACAAGAAGTGATCCAGTTCACGAAAGACGGCGGTGGCTTCCAGTGGGATGTAAACATCGCTCACAACAATGGAAATGAACTCTCCACAGAGGGAGTTTTCAGTCAGGTGAACAAAGCTCTCTGAATGCCATGTGGAGACGTGGCACCAGTAGTGCATAACCGTGAAACAATAAGCTCACCTTTGAAGGTATCTAAGTTCACCTGTCAACATGAAAAATAGTGTGGTCTGGAGGGTTCATTTCAAGCTCTGCTACAGATGGAAGTTTTCCGGGCAAGAGTTCATTTTAAATCTGAAAACATACAGCTTTCTCCCTTTGAATCCTCTGAAGCTGTGAAGTGGCCGTAGCCAGTATATTTTCATAATAACAAAGAATAGGATGACAATAAACAAGTTGTTTGAAAGTTATGAACCCACAGAGAATCATCACCTGAATCTGCAGCTCTCAGCATGTTCAGCATGACATATTAGGATGCATATTAAGACTGTGGGATCGACGGCAGTAAAAAAAAAAAATGTTTTGAGTCTCCATAGTGTGAGTTTGTAATGAATGGCCCTCATTCAAGGCAACCACAGTTTGAAACACACCAGTGAACACTTTTAAGGACAGCAGGGGAAATTTCCAGCCATTTTATGGCAACCGAAAACTGGTTATTTTTCACAGGAAGTTGGACGTCCTTTTGTGAACATGGCGACCAAAACAGGTAACAAGTAGGGATGTGCATGTCTCCCTCATAAGACAATTCAATACACATCTAGATACATGGGCTACGATACGATTCAGGGATGATACTTTTTAAACACGGAGCGATTTGGTGCATTATGAAAGCAAGACTTCTAGGGAACCAATCTGTGTGTGAATGGTTTCGACAGCCCTTACCCTGTGCACTCACAACTGACTTAAGAAAAATTAAAGCCAAAAATATGTTTATATTTTTTCGAGTTTAGTCAAGGTTTTCTTTAACGCATGCACACTAATGCCCGACGATCATAAGACTATATTCTAGTAAAAGTCCAAGAATATCGTTTTTAATGAGGTTCCTCTGCATCTGGGAGGGGCAGAGCCACGAAACTGTCTTTGTCACAGATGTTTAGATTTCCACAAAAACAAGTTATGACAACTTGGTTGGTACATCACATTTCCATTGATCTTGGATGGGATCACCATCATCAATCTCTGTTCTAGCACCGGCCAAGAAACACTTTGTTTTCTTATATTGAGCTATTTATTTTTTGTCAATTAATTTTTGAGGCTATCTCATGAAAAATTAGTTAACTTACAATGGCAGACGTGCCGCCAAATGTGCAATGGCAATAATCATTATTGTTTCCCATTTTATTAATTACCTTAGAGCGTTTGGTGGAGAGAACAGAGAACATGTCGTCCTGCTATGAATTTGTAATATCTTTCTTGGGTTTCATGGAGGAAAGAGAGCTCAGATGAGAATTCATGTATATAGTCATGAATCATAAAATATTAAATAATGTATTTACACAGCCTTGGGTGCAGCAGCCCATCATCCTCACCCGCGCTCTGTGCTGACATATCCTCCCTGTATTACATCTCTTGATAATTACGTTTGACTGGTTGATTATATGTCTAAATTCATCCGTGCACCGTAACTCCTGCAGTTGACCAGGGCCACTGTGGTATGAAATTATTTAACCCCGAGCATGATTTTTTATTTATTTATTTTTTTTCAGTTAGAAAATGATGTAATGGTCTGGCTTGAATCAAGGGTAACTGAAACTGACTCCGTATAATTTGTTGTCACCAGCTGGCTACTTGAGTGGTACCAGCCCAAATCCATATTGCTCAAAGAGGACCAGGAGTAAGAAGGGTTATCGCCTTACAGGAAATAATAATACCAGTGGTGTAAAAGCATATCGCTGACGGAGATTTTCCATATGAATTAGTCACCTACATGTTCCCCGTGTTCTGTGAAGTCGGACACGAGGGGGTTGTTGCCTGTAACATTAGATTTATTGTGTCTGCTCCCGCTCCTCTCAGCACCTGTCCCAAAAGGCAAATTAATCCCAAACTCAAAACATATCCCTCTCTCTCCCCCTCGGTGCACAGACATGACACGTCTGTCTCAGCCATTCTGCGCAGCCTGACGTGTTTCTGGGACACATCACATGCCACCTTGACATGAAGGATGTGGCTACTGCAGCGCTCCAGCTGACTGACTGACTGACTGACTGACAGCACGACTTAAACGTGAAGAGTTTTTTTTTCTTCTTCTTTTTTTTTTCCTGCAGAATCCTCCTCCTTCACCTTCTCTCCTGTTCTCCTCAAACAACCTCAATCAAAACACTTTCTTCACGGTAAAGAATAGAAGAGAATGTCAGGCTGCCCAGCTGCGAAAGCTGGAAATAGGTGCACAAAAGAAAGAGACTTTAGATCATGAGAGTGCTTCATTGTCATGTACTGAAAAACCTGCTTTACTGCCTCTTAGGATGTATTGTTCAAGTAATTACATTTACTCCAGTACTTAGCTACAAAATTGAGGGACTGCACTTTTTCTATATTGCTCCTCTATAATTAAGAGGGAAATATTGTATATTTTACTTCACTACATTTATCTGTCAGCTTACTGACTAAGATGTTACATACAGAAAATTGATAACATGATTATAAATTAAAACACATTGTTAAAGATTGAAGAATAATTAGATTTTTTATTTCAAACCTGGGCTAGACATTTATATGTTTTGTTGGGTAAATGACTCACACTGACCAAATGTTTTGAAATACGTACATTAGATCACATTAGTTGGCAGCCATGATACGGCTGCCATGTAATCCTTTGGGGCAACTTCAAACTGTCAAGGTTCACAAAATTGTCATTTGTTACAGTTGTTGCCTCATCTAGATTGTTTTGACATATGCATTCATGAAGTCTTAGTAAAACTCCAGTCTTAGTTGCCCCCACAGTATTAGGTTGCAAATTATGAGGTGAACTACTGGACAGATACCAAAACATTTGGCACCTTTATCCACCAAGGCATGTTCATATAGGGCCCAGGTTTAAAAATACCAAAATGTTTTTGTCAGTTGACCCCTCAAAATGCAACATTTTTATTTGTGGCCCCTTGTTTCGTTTCAGATGTCTATAAGTCTATAAGATGTTGACTGAAAAACTGCTTTGTTTGTCTTCAGCTTTTCTTTCCTCTCTTGTTAATCATTTCTTAACTCCTCAGATTTACCTTACGATGCTCTGGAGGTGTTTAAGCGCTGTCTGCATATTTGATGCATTAGTATAAATGTGTCTTATAATGTCCTATATAACAATATATCAGCCACAGGGGTCATTGTGATTGCTTTTACTTTAAGTACATTTAGCCGTTTGCAATACTTCTGTTCATCTGCTCAAGTATGATGGACTGGAGTAGTTTTACATTATTGCAGTGGTACTTTTTATGAATCTAAATAATGCTTCTGCCACTCATGTTTTCTTTTTATTTCAAGACAAGACCAAAATATAAAGGTCCTGTGCAGACCAGAGCGTGACTGTGTCTCTGTGCAGGCAGAGTGGCGCAGTGCTCAGGTGGTGGCTGTCCTGATGAGACATGGCTGTTGGCTGTTATCAGTCCAACAGAACAACATGAGCAGCCAATCACAGGGTCGCACGACGGGCCCTGAAGATCATCACCAAGGGGGACCGGGCAAGTCTGGAAAGCCACGTTTTCATGCTCCCTTACACAAATGTAACAGATACACACAAATGTTTTACTTAAATGGGGAAATACTGATGGAACAATGTCATTCATAGACATTAATAGAGTATTGTGGTTTAAAAAGTGTCCTTATATGAAAAAAGAACAGCAAATCAAACTTGTATATAATAATGCATTATGTGGATTGTTCGGAACAGCGTTGAAGCTCAAGGGGAAAGCATTTTACACACATGAACAAACACACAAAAGAAACAGTCGAGCTCATTGTAGGCATATTTTCCCTTTCAATTACACAGCTGTCTCAAAATTCTTCAGTCTCAGCAGCTCCATCATGCACTTCACCAGCCCATACCTGAGGTTGTGTGTGTGTGTGTGTGTGTGTGTGTGTGTGTGTGTGTGTGTGTGTGTGTGTGTGTGTGTGTGTGTGTGTGTGGGACGTTTAAGTGAAGCACTATAGAGGCAAGAAGAAAATTGGACATCAGAAATGTGAGTTTGTGACTGTGTAAAAGAGAGGGAGAGACAGAACTTTGATGAAAACAAGGAACTGAAGATGGGCTGAGTGAAAGCGATGGGCTATATGGCCCGTCTCTGTACCTCTTTCAACCTGCTCAGTGAGCCATGTGCCCGGCCTTGTAAACTGCAGTGCTACTTGATTACTTTGTCAGTCTTCTTAACTGGCTTTTTGCTCTGTGGGGTAAAATAAGGAGACGCGTCGGACAGAAAGTGTCCAACTGAGAGTAAGTGCAGGGAGGTGAGTGGAGACACTGCATCCAAATGAAGGGGGAATTATATTCGGCTGTCTTGTGAGTGAATAATGGAGAATCATGATCCACGTCGAGTCTTCTGACAAGCTGGATTTTACGTGTCGTATCAAACCAAACAACCAGACGCTCAGGACTCTGCAGTATTTCAGTAGACCTGCTCTCCCTCGGCTGATGCAAAAACTGTTCTGTGTCATCCTCACGTCTCCTTAAGGAGAGCTGAGGGACCGGAGTCAATTAGTTCCTCATACCAAATTCCCAGTTCGCTTCTTTGGATAAAATTCAAGTAATTAAATAGATATTATAAGAAAGACATTTCAAACACAGTCGTCCGAAGGTCTTTCAAGGAGAGGGAAAGAAGCCAAGCTCTTCTAAGGAAAACAGATAACTTATTTTTGCTTTGATGATTTAATCTACACAATGTTTAAAACTTTTGTTTTACACTAATGAATTTCATTGGGTATTTTTCCCCCCTCCTGGTCAAGGTGAATTCAGTTAGACAGTGCCACCCCTTGGCAAAAGTGGGTACTTCTTCATACAACCCACCCCCATCTGCCAACTGCCTGCTCACTGCACATGCTTTCAATTCCCAAGCAGGGCTGGGACGTGATGGATCACATGCAAACAAGATTACATTGTCAAATTACAAAAACAGGTGAATATAGCCCTCAGAGTGCATCCTTTGCAATTAGATTTAGAATCAGTCACATGATCAAGAATGACTTGATTTCTTTTTTTGGTTTTGGTAATATGGCTGTGTTCTAAAATTTGATTTCTTTTCATGACTAGAATACTAAGCCTTCATTCTCACTGTACAGAATATGATGAAATTAAGAGCGCTAATCCTGATCAATGCGGTAAAAGACGACAACTATAAAAGCTAACAACAGTAGACAGTCATTATGGCGGTATTTCACAGTAGAACACTAGAAAAAACTAGTAATCTAGAATAGTAGAAGTAAAAAACAAATACAGTACAGTATGCATTAAATATACGTAGTATTGCACAAGAATAGTTGCAGTTCTTTAGTAGTTGTTGCATTGAACAAGAGAAAACTGTAGTGCAAATCCAATGGTTGTGGCTGTTTTCATATTTTTAGAGGAAGGTATAATATTTCCAATGTTTGACTGTGAAGTAGTGCAAAAGTAATCAGTAAGTATTCAGATTAGATCATATTCATTTGTAATCAAATAGATTATGTTTCTGTAAAACTGTTTTTATGTGGCCTTTACTTTGAAACATTGATCTGCTTACAGGAATTAGTCCTGAGCTGTAATCTGATCTCACCCTGCTCACTATGAAATGTTGCAACTAATGCCTACAAGCAGATCAACGTTTCAAAGTAAAGGCCACATAAACAACTTAAAAGTGATGCACGTAATGGAAAAATGAAAAGTGTTAAAAGGACGTGATGACAATTAAGATGTATATCAATGCAGCCCCAAAAAGCTATTTATGAGGCATCTGTAACACCCGTTGTTTATTTTGTGCAGAATAATCCAACATTAGATAGATCTATGGTTGGTTTGTGTTCCATTCTGGGACCTCTTTATGTATTATTCAAGAACAGCTCTCTTAACAACATCACAAACCAAAACATAACTAGTGTTTTTATATATATTATGCACTCAGACATGGGCTCAATTGCTCACTTGCACTCCATTCGCTCTTTTCTGTTTATGGATGAGGCAACCGTGGACTTCAGCCTGTGTGAGTTCCTTGATCAAAAGACACTGTGTGCTGCAGTGTTCCCTGTGTGCATGAAAAAGAGATGACGCATTTCTGCTCCAAACTTTACAAGAGAAACTTGAAGAATGAACCGCTTCATGATTGAAGTTGCGTGGGGCAGTTGTCATGTGGGTTATAGTGCGGGCACAGTGTGTGAACACCTGTTGGTCTACTGTTTTCAAGGGCGCAGGCATGCTGGGTCCTGGGATTTTTTGTTTAGACTCAATACATTGTCATTACATATATTGGAGCCTTTACAATGGGCTGGACTCGGATTGTGTTAATGTAGATGTTAGATGTTCATTGTCTGGCTGATCTGTCTTAGTGTCATTGAACTTATGGTTGAACACTCCCAAGTGAACCTGACTCCATTTTTAATTTAACGAGAGTCATTAATCGTGACATTATACCGAGCAGAAAAAGTGAGAATTTGAGCATTACACATAGAGAAGCTGTGTAATGTGGTGGAAATCCCCAAAGCGAATGGTGCTGCTCATTTTGACTGACAAGAACATGATGAGCCTTGTCAGCTCTGCACCAGTGAAGCAGGGCCGAGCACAGAGAGCAGCGACGGGGGCTGGGCAGGCGCTCAGATAAGACACATTCTTGGCTCAAGAAGCAGTCATAAAAAGTGAAAGTAAAAAGCTCCTTTTCTCAGAGAGATATTGATTAAATGGGTAACTGCTGTTGCAATGAAAAACAAACGCATCATAATGGTTCCGAAAAATCAAAGAGCCTCTCTAAAGACGTGGATAAAGTTTTAACCTTTATTACACCTATCCGACTATCTGAACTATTCAACTATGGAGCATTTCACAATCATATTGTCAGCGATGCTTTTGCCGTTGAGAAGGCTAGATCGTTGTGCACTTGAACCGACGCGGTGTGTTCTGTTATAAAACCGAAGAAATGATTCCAAGAACTGATGAAATTTTGTGGCAATGCTTCTAAAATGAATGTCAAAGACTCAGAAGTCTATCTGAATGCCGGCGGCTGTCTAAATGAGACGTGACACAGTGAAAAAACTTTGTGTCTTTAAACTTTCATTCCTCAGACATAATGATCTGAAAGGTTGCTGTGAGTGTAATTCTCTGTAGATCTGCCTCAGCCTATCTTTTAGAGAGCTATACAGGCAGGTTGACCTCTCCATATGCAACAAAGAGAGGTCTGAAAATAGCCTGCGGGTTAGGATTTGTGCTCCTGTAAATAGTCGCAGGGACATTATAGGGGGTCACGAGCAAGCATTTCAAGGCTGGAGTCCAGGCTGTTGCTGTGCAAATGCCATATATGTACATAGTGTCATGGACATACAGGACTGGACTGTACTGAGGAGGAAACAAAACAAAGACTTTTCACACTGACCTGAACTCCGAGGTGCACAGCAAGCCTAGAGATATAGTAAGTCTCGGGGTCCACATCTGCAGTCAACTTCTGTTTTTTTTTTTTTTACAATGATTTGACTGGACAGCGAACACCTCACCGCTTTGCTGTAATTTCAGTTCACAGCAGTTGTTCTAACCCCAGTATTTTGGGCATGACCTCCAGGAGTCAGGGTTAAGTCCTGCTCTATAGCAGAGTTAAGCCCAGAGCTAATGGTGGAGATATCACACATTTGATGTTCTGAGTGAGAAAGGACTGTAAGCTCATGGCTAACAGAGCAGTAAACTCCAGGCTATTGTTGGTCTCAGATATAGGCTAAATATAGAGCGAAGGTCTTGCTGACGTTGTGATGTCTTTATCCAGTATATGACTGGAAGGTGAAGTAAACAAGGGAGCACTATTGCTAAATGTGTTCAAAGATTGTGTGCATATAATGGTACTGTATGTAACAGAATCGTTTCAAAACTAATTTGATGTCCGTGTAATTTAAATCTCATTGCCTCCTTTTTCTTGTGTTACACTTTTAGACTGTCCTTCCTTGTTTAACTTGAGTGTCTTGTGGAGAAACCATGATTAAAATGCACATGATAATAACATGACATTAGTAACACTGGAGAATCCTGAAATTCATCTTGTTACTGAAGTGGCTGGAGAGACATGTTAACTGGCCCCTGTTTTTGGAACCTAAACCTCTTCATTATCATAATTACCTTCATTTAAACAGTGAAGGTCGTTGAGAGCAAACTGTCTTTGGCAATGACACCCTGATAACAACACATATAAAAACAATGTGCATTCCAAAAAAAGCAATGGAAGTAACACCATTACAATTAAAACACCTACATTTGTATCACTCCCTGTCTAAGAGAGTTAAAGTGACTAAAATGAAATTTCAACATCTACACTCACACTGCTCAGTATCTATGAACAGAGACCAGCTGATCCCATTCAGTCAATTCGAATCTGTTTAAGAGGTTCTGCAAGTTGCTCCATTGGTATGGTGCATAGTATTTTAGCGCCACTTTCCCAATCTCAGTATTGATGCGGTAATCCTCAAGGACCAAAGACCCTGAATATCTAGTGCAGTGTGATCTTAATTTAGAGTTTAGACAACGTTGAGGTACTAAGTCACCAAGAATCAATTTATGGATAAACCTAATTTGGACATGTAAATACAAATTGTGAAATTGTGAGATATCCTTCAGTGATTTTTTAAATACGTCATTGTTGAGCAGTCTGTACAACTATGCCTTAGATGATTTTTGTCTTCATTATAGCCTTTGTTTGATAATGTGTTATCAGGCTAAGTACATGTAGGTGTGATGCAAAGTAGTGTATTGTGTGCTGGAGGGTTTAATGGGTTATGATTAGAATTGCAAACGCTGTGTTATTCTAAAAAGATCACAGATATACACAGAGGAACAAGACCTACAGGAAGGGGGGTAGAAAAGTGGAACCGGAAGTGATGTCATCGTCGGTGGGCGGGACTACATCTTTGTAACGTCCACCAATAGCATAGTTGCTCGCTAAAATATGAAAATGGCGGCTCTCTGTAGTGAGTTTGGGGACCTGGTACAAATCAAGAAACAGCTAATATCGGTGATATCGCTTTGTAAAGAAAGAGGACTTCTGCACAGCGCGAAGTGGTGAGTCTGACTGTGACTAATGTGCCATTAATGTCTTTCTTTTCGCTCTGTTGTCCCGGTTAGCAAGTGTTAACGCCAGTTAACAGTCGATTAGCTAACGTTAGCAGTGCTATTGAGTGTTGACAGTCTCTTTATAACAATTGTGCTAACGTTAAATCTGTTATATATATATATATATTAAGTGTATAACACTAATAATGTTGTAACTTACATAAGCTAAGAGCGTCGTTAAATGATTGCTTACGTCAAAATCCGAGAGGTTGATGGATGTTATTGTTATAGAAAGTAACTAGAGCATCCTGAGAGCAAACCACTGTGAGTCTGAGATAATGTGTTACTTCATTGTCAGGTATCTAACTGAATCACATAGATGTCTGATACCACTGCAATCAAGGTGCTAATGTGTAGCCTTAAAGTTATTTTATTTCATTTTTTTTTATTTTTACCAGTACTGGGCTCGTTAGTAGTAATTGTAAGTTACTGTCAATTAGAAAATCTTGAAATGACAAAGTTATTTAAAAAGATTTAAAAGAAAGCAAATGTGTGGTGTTGTGCTTGCTCTAATTGGAAATCTAGTGTGATAGAGCTAAACCCTTAATGCTCAAATGATCCTGTCTGTTATTAGTGGTACAGATGTGATACTGTATGTCACACGCCTTCTGTCTTTGCATTTCAGGGCTTCTGAGTTGGCATTCTCTCTGGAGCGTCTTCCCAAGGATGAATTACCTCCGTCACCTCCTTTTACTGAGGTACACTCCCATGTCTGATGTATTTTTATGCTTCAAAATAATTTAATTTATGCTGTACGTCAGTATCACAGATATATAGTATATTAAGTATCAGCTTGTTCCAGCTCTTCATTGAAGCTGTATGACATTTAGATTCATGGTTTATTCCTAACTAAGATTACATGATTTTACAGTTACATTATCACTCCATCAAATGAAAGTATTCTAGATAAGTTGTGCATCATTTTAAACACATTTCCATAAATCACTTTTCGATTAGTTCCTACTGAAGATCCTCTATATGAATGGATGGAAATGTAGTTTTAACAATGGTTATCAAACAGGAGTAAATGATGAAATTGCTAGAGGAAATTTTGCCACAAAATTGGTACAGTTGTGAGGATGTACGGCAGCAGGATGGCATATCTGTCGCACAAAAGGATGTGTCAGATCAGGATTTGGCCACACAGGCAATAGCTGTTAGTAGGAACAATTCCATTGTTAGTTTTTGGTTTTTTTTGTGACATTTGTTGACATATCACTAGACCTATCCTTTTGACACATTATAAAAAAGCATAGACTTGCAATTTAGCATTAAAAAGTTAGAAAACTGTATTGGATAAGGAAGAAATAAACGATCAGAGGTGCAGTTACATGGCAAGTGTGATAATTCCATTCAATGATAATCAGTGGTTTCCTTTTAAAGCAAGAGAAGTCTTACACTGCCCCCTAGTGACAGTTTTTATGTAAAAAGCAAAACTAGCTGATGAGATTTGCCTTTTTTCTTTCTTTGATTAAGTTAAGTTGATAAAGTTGAGCAGAATTCATTTTTCATTTTGTGTCTGTCTGCCTGAAACACAGGACGATGCACAAGACCTGGATGCGCTCACACTGGCCAAATCCTACTTTGACCTGAAGGAGTACGATCGTGCTGCCTACTTTCTGAAAGGCTGCTGCAGTCAGAAGGCCTATTTCCTCTATATGTATTCTCGCTATCTGGTAAGATCTAGATATCTGGCATGCCCACATCATTTGTTCCTTGATTTCATTTAGTGACGAGCCTGATTTCCCTTTTAATGAAACGTTGTTTTCTTTGTCTTCAGTCAGGCGAGAAGAAGAAGGACGATGAGACAGTGGACAGCCTTGGTGAGGACTTGTCTGTTTGGGCCAAAAATGGACTCAAAGTACATTTTGCACCTTTATCCCTGAAACATGTTTATGTTCTGTGTGATTCTAGGTCCTCTTGAGAAGGGTCAGGTGCGTAATGAAGCCTTGCGAGAGCTGAGGGTGGAGCTTAGTAAGAAGCACATTGCTGGAGAGCTGGACGGGTTCACCCTCTATCTGTAAGAACTCTCCCTCTAAAGTGGGCACACTTTCCTGAGATTATGCAAAAGAATACCATGATCACAAACTGTGTTTCTGTGAACACAGGTATGGGGTGGTGCTACGAAAGCTGGATCTGCTAAAGGAGGCGGTGGAGGTGTTCGTTGAGGCAATTCACGCACTTCCTCTTCACTGGGGAGCCTGGCTGGAGCTTAGTAACCTTGTAACCAATATTGAAATGGTAAATGCCTTTGTGTTTACACATATAACCATTTACACCCCAAATCAGTTTGTATAACACAGCCTTGTGACTGCTATACAAATGTTCATCACAGAACAAATGCAGAACTTTCTAGTATTCAATCAATGTGAAGAAGATTAAAAAAAAGCTCTATCTTGGGTAATTATAGACACTAAAATGATTTAATCTCCATTGTTCTGTTGGTCTTTCTCCCCAGCTGAAGTCCCTGTCTCTGCCAGACTGCTGGATTAAAGACTTCTTCATGGCCCACATGTACACAGAGCTGCAGATGATCAAAGAGGCGTTACAGAAATACCAGAACCTGATCGAGGCCGGCTTCTCTAAGAGCACTTACATCATCTCACAGATTGCTGTTGCCTACCACAACATCAGAGGTATATTCTGCCTCTTTTCAGAACTTTGCTTGTCAGAACAATATTAAGGGAAGAGGTTTAATCTTACAGCACTCTGTCTCTTTTCCTTCCAGATATCGACCAAGCTTTGGCTCTGTTCAACGAGTTGAGGGAGCAGGATCCGTATCGCATCGACAACATGGACACATTCTCTAACCTGCTCTATGTCAAAGTGAGTTCGCCACTTGTGAAATCTTACTGATTATCCATTTAAAAAGTGTCTCTTAACTTGCGCCCCCAAGTTGTTTCACAGGGTTGATAGAGGTCTAAATGATAATAAACACAAATAATTGAAACAGTTTTCTAGTTCTGTTACTGATGATAACGAATACTTCCACAGAGCATGAAGCCAGAGTTGAGCTACTTAGCCCACAACCTGGTGGAGATCGACAAGTACAGAGTGGAGACGTGCTGCGTTATCGGTAAGGAAGATAAATTCTCCAGCCAAATTTTCAGAAATTGAACAAATAGTTAATGCATACATACAATGAATTGTAAATTCTTATGAATCATCTTTATTTTATTAATTGAAGTACAAGATATTGACTGATAGCTTTGTATTGTATTGACTTACTTTTATTTAATTTCATGTCTTGTAAAACATTTGTCAGCTGCTCTGACAACATTTTTGAGACATCATTCAGGATTACAGCAATGTTTGTTATAAGTGGTGTGTCTCATTCACAGGTAATTATTACAGTTTACGCTCTCAGCACGAGAAGGCGGCTCTATACTTCCAGCGAGCCCTCAAACTGAACCCCCGCTGCCTTGGCGCCTGGACTCTCATGGGCCACGAGTACATGGAGATGAAGAACACTTCGGCTGCCATCCAGGCCTACAGGTCAGCTCAAAGCAGCGTTACGGATTCACAGCAGCTTGTATTGTTGTGGGAGTTTTCCTTGTTTTTACCTCTTGTCTGTCCATCAGGCATGCCATTGAAGTGAACAAGCGTGACTACCGTGCCTGGTATGGCCTGGGTCAAACATATGAGATCCTCAAGATGCCCTTTTACTGTTTGTACTATTATCGAAAGGCTCACCAGCTCAGGTATGAAGAAAAAAGAAGGTGTTTTATTGCAGGACAATTAATATAATTTAGAAACAAAAATGTGTTAGAATATCCAGTCCTCAATTGTGTATTTTGACGCTGTGATGTATTTTTCCAGGCCCAATGACTCACGTATGCTGGTCGCACTGGGAGAAAGCTACGAAAAACTGTCACAGCAAGTTGAAGCCAAGAAAGTATGTTCCAACTGTCAGTGAGTCATGGTTTGTGTAATAAACTCTCTAAGGTTTCTGACTTGTTTTTGATTTGACATATTCTGTTTTTGTTTAGTGTTACTGGAGGGCGTACTCTGTTGGAGATGTGGAGAAAATGGCTCTTCTCAAGCTGGCAAAGTAAGTGTCTGTCAGTGTAGAATGAGGAAATATAATTCAAAAAGTAAGATGAAGCAGATGATGTGGTCTAAAAATAAAGTAGTGTCATCACATTTTCTTCAGCATCAAGCACAAACTAAAGATCTAGTCTGCAGCTTTATGGTTCTGTCAGACTGCATTTCAGAATGTTATTTGTATCAAACAGAAAAAGGAGCTGAATTTAAATTATTTTATCTTTGTCAGGCTCCACGAGCAGCTGAATGAGTCCGATGATGCTGCCCAGTGTTACATGCTTTACATCCAAGACATTTTCTCTTGTGGGGTAAGCGTTTTCAAATATCATTTGGAATGTCCACAAAATGTATGTGTAGTTTTGGGATCTGCAGTTAAGACAAATATCAATACAACAGAATGCAATTCAGGCCATGTGTTTGTTCAGGAGAAATGTGTGTCTATAAAATCCCGTCTCCACAGGAACAACTGGAGCATGCGGAGGTGAGCACAGCCCTGCGGTACCTGGGTCAGTACTATTTCAAGAACAAGCTCTACGACGAGGCGTCCCTCTGCGCTCAGCGCTGTTGTGACTACAATGATGTAAGTGCACCTGCATGATCACGAACAATAAACACTGTGTTGATCGTAATTGTTATATGGGACTACATATTGTCTAAAAAGTATGTAATGGATATAATTTATTTTAATTTTTCTCCATAATAGAATAAACAATCCATCCTCAGAGGAAAATACACACACACACACCAGAACACTGTTTGAAGCTAGAAAGGTGGCAGGGCACGCAGAATATAAACAGTATGAAACTGTGTTGTCCTTTTTAAGGTCAGTTTGTTTAGGCATTAAAACAATCAGTCAATGGAGATCTTTCTTTTCTGATAAACTTTTTTTTTTGAAAAACTTTTTACCTAAAACTATGCTGTAATTCAGCCTTTATAAAAGAGCACTACAAAGTCAGGTAATTCTGTATCTGCCAGGCTCTTATACTTGTTCTAATACTTGCCTTTACCCTCTCAGACATTATATCCACTTTACTGATAATTACTTCCAACTAATCTGGAGGTATTTGATCACAAATATTGTGATTTTGTCACCCAGTTCTAGCAATTGAGATGCCATAATAATGACATGTATCTTGGAATAGCTTTAAGATATCACAATATACATAAGTAGTAAAACACTAACTGGTGTCTGTGGTCACTCTGCTTGTAGGCTCGCGAAGAGGGAAAGGCTCTGTTGAGGCAGATCTCACAGGTCAGAGAGCAGATCGAGACGCCATCAGCAGATCTGTTCGCTCCCCTTTCAAACAACAACACTCCTGTCAGGAGGGTGTCTCCGCTGAACCTCATCTCCTTTACACCCTGACACCCACCCTAGTCTTCACTTGCTTCAAAATGGACATTTTTTGTATCCTGTGACATTGCTTCGAGGTTTGACTTTGCCAAAACTGTTGGAAGGATTTTTGTTGACACATAGAATGGTCGCTGACATTAAACCTACTGACATTTGTTTATAAAATGTGTGATCCTGATGGGTTTTTGTTCGGGATCAGACAAGTTCTACTCTGTAAATGTGAAAGCAATTAAAGGAAGTGCTGAAGAGGGTTAGCTTGAATTACATACTGCAGTGAATCTTATAAGGTTTTGGAACAGATTTTTAAATACTCTTGCAGCTTTTTGTATAATTCAGTGCCCAATCAAGAGTGTAAATATCCTTCAGAGTACAAACAGTGCAAATTAGGGTCACCTTGAACTATTTACATATACACACACACACAAACACATCATGTTTTGACTTGCAGTCCTGGGTCGTGCCTCATCAATGCTGTTTATATGTAAATAGTTTAAATAAAGCATACCTGTTATGTAAGGACTGGTGACCTTTGTGTTTTCATTTTCATGATATAGATGAAATTGCTGCAGTACAGTCAATATATTTTAAACAGTTGAATAAAATGCTTTTCTTTTTTCTGTGGACAACTCAAAACAATGTTTTCATTGATTTTATTGTGGAAAACAGAAGACTGCTTACAGCAAAGTCATGTGAAGCGTTGCAGAGACAGGAAAGGATAATTACACACACATGAACTATTCATGCCATAACCATTAGTCACTAAGAAGCTTTACAAGAGCACCTCAATTCTCCTAGTAGCATGCACACTGCAACTCTATCTTAAAGCAACACTCTTTTTTTTCCTCACTGGCATAAATGTCCTAAATGTATTTGGCATGACAACAGTGAGTAAACCGCACTGCAAAAAGTGAATATATACAAAATATAAAAACATTATAAAGTTGCCGGCAAATATAGCTGTTTACATAATATCAAGAAGCTGACACTTTGACTGAAGCTCCAAAGAGCTCAGTACTTCCCCCTGAGACTACGAGGGGTGGGGGCAGGGCTGCGAGGCGGAGACTGCTGGCGAGACCGCAGGATCCGTGAGTAGGGGGTAATGTTTGCGTCCTCAACAGCACGAGTGTTATATTTACGTGTGGGGGTACACGACGGGAACAGGGACTGGTAAAAGGGCCGTTTCTGCGGAGGTCGGTTCTCAGTGTCACTTGGTGCAGCGGCCCCACAGCCCCTCTTCTTGCAGGATGCTGTGGTGGAGGTATCAGAACCTGAGGGGGGCAGCTGAGGGCGGAGAGCCTGGGTCTGGGCCAGGGTCTCTGCTTTCCGCCTTAAGTCAGCTTTGACAAGCATCAGGCCGTTCTGGAGCTCCAACAGGATCTGGTCCTGAGAAGAAGTCAGTGGACAGGGTTAGATGAGGCCACAGAGGGGGGAAGTGAAGGTGAGGATAAGGTGCGAGGTTGAGTGAAAGAGAAAAGTGAGGCATAATGAAATTTCTCGAACATGCTTTTGCAGTTATCTCCTGGTGTAGCAGTTAGAAACAAAAATTTAGTTTCAAAGCTGGCTGTGCATTGAGATCATTAGCAAAGAGAGTAGAGGGGGAGAAAAAAGAAGTAATTTTAAAACTTAGAAATGTATGTTAAGAGACGCAGCTTTAAGTGCTGCCTCTCTAAAGTTCGAGCGTCTGTAATCAGGATCAAAGTGAGAAGAGATAGAATTACTGTCAAAATTCTGCTCTTAATGAACTTCATGCAGATATGCTGACAGGCATGACAGTATATCGGGTCGTGATTTGGTTCAGTACTCTCTGCTTCAACTGAAAGTACTGAACCGACATGTTTGATGTAGCAACACTTATCTATTTTTAGAAATTATGAACTCATCCAACAAAAAAAGTTAAACTCTGTTGAAGTCTGCGGTAACTCACAGTTAATAAATTGCCAAAATCAAAAAAATAAAGCTTAAATTCGGAGTTACATTATTTAAATGAATGAGCTTTCTCATACCATGACATATAAGGTTGTATTGTACTGATTGTGACAGAAATGTTCACGGAAGAGGTAATGTATGATGTATCCTTTCTTCCTCACTCTCCAATAATATGATCTTTCTACGGAAGTTAGGGCAATAGATGACCGAATAAAATGCACCATTATTTAAATGAAATTATGTGTTTTTCTGGGTTTATACATTGTAGCAACAATTTGGGGTAATGTAAGCACACAGCTCTAACAAATATATAACCCCAGGTCCTGCCAATTTATACTATTTAATTCTTATGTTAACAGCTTCAAAATCACATTGGTGTCTTAATGGGTTTGCAGCCACATCACTTGTTTCTGCGCTATGTAACTTTAATGAGGGGGAGCGCCAAATCACACACAATGCCAATTTCTACATAATGTTGTTCTTTGAATTAAAGTCAGTTATAGAAAAAGCTAATTTCATAAAATAATACATGACAATATACTGTACATATCGGTGGTCGTACCTGTTTGGCGAGTGTCTCGTCTGCAGCTGTTAATGCCTGCCGCAGCCTCTCCCCTCCTGTGTTGCGACAGCAGGCTCGTTCACCGGACTGGAGGCCCGCCCCGAGCCTCTGCAGGTCCATACGCAGCTGACGCAAGTTCTGTTGAATAAAGTCAGAATTTTAAGTCTTCCTGAGGGTGAAGAGACTCACACAGCGAAATAAAGGTGCACTTTATATGGTATAGCAGTAACTCACCCTTTGACCCTCCTCGAGCTTGCGGTCAGCAGCAGAGGTGAGGGTGCCAGTTGAACCTGGGACTTCCAGCTGCATCTTCAGCTTTATCAGCTCTACACAGTCAAACAGAGCAAGACGTCAGATATCGTTGACAATATCATAGCATGACATAAAATAACCAGAGCAGTGTTTCAGACACCTTGTGACTTACCGTGTGACTTTGTGAGCAGCTCAGCGCGACACTGGTCGAGCTCACTGCGTAGCCTGTTGGCTTCTGAGTTACTTGTGATGCGCCGAGATCGTCGAGGCCCCTCAGAGTCGGCCTGTGGCACGGACACCGGCACCGAATCCGTTTCCCTTCGTTTATCAAGGGCGGCAGACAAAGCTTCAATCTCCTGATCTCGCTCCTGAAAGAAACGATTAAATTCATAGCAGCTGCATTCAAATATCTTCCACAGCATTACAAATATAACTACAGTGTGGACATGTATTAAATTTGGGGATTTTATTAAACTCAAGCGTAGATTTTACAGATAATGCATGGGGACAGACACTAGCTGAAAGCATTACACACTTAAGGCTCTCACCTTCAGCTCCTGACTGTAGAACTTCTTCAGATGTTTCTGAATGTTATCTATCTTGTCTTCATACCTCTCTTCGATAAGAGCCCTGTCTGCTTCCAGGGTCTCTCTAAAGGGGGAAAAGACAAAACTCAGCATCTGCATTTACTTTACAAATTCCAGCATTGTCTTATGATATTTCAGTTTCAACTGTTGAGGGGAATGGAAATGATTTGTGATCTTTTTATTTCTTATCTCTTTTATTTCATAAAACAAATGATGCCTGCTTACGATTATAAAAGGCATAATGGCCCACCACAATCACATACCTGAAGCCATTTTGCATCTCAGAGATGATCTCTTGCATCTCAGAGACCACCTGCTCTCTCACATTTGCCTCAAGCACCTCCTTCTCTTCCCGCTGGCGCTGCACCTCTTTCTTCAGGACATCAATGGCCTGCAGCAAAGCCTTAGTAAAGCACAGTTGGCAGTGAGAAACACTGGAAATGATGGTATAAAATGCTTTTTGCACACTCACTGGCTAACATTTATCTGGTTTTAGCTGTTAAAAAGGCACAGTGTAGGTATTTTACTATATGCATGTATCTGAACAAATAAAGCCTCCATGGCAACATGTTTATGATTACTTCATAAATTGACATGTTCTGCAAAATAAAGAGAATTGGTTGTGGAGATAATAGTAACTATTACCTCAGTGTTTAACATGGTGATATCTCCATCTTCAACATCACTGTCATCCTCGTCATCTTCCATCAGCGTGCTGTCATTAACGATTCCTGCTGGGTCGCGCAGCAGGGACAGGATGTAAGCCACCCTGGTCTTTGTGGATGGACCATGGACCAGCTGAAATGGTGTGAGGGACATTATTCTTTATTGGTCTTATACCTAAATGCCAGAATAGATCTATGAATCTTTAAATCACAGATGTTCGATGTACAGTACAACAGCATTGTCTCTTACTTGAGTAGCAATAGCTGAGAATTTGAGGGCTTGGAGGGTCTCGTCATAGATGGAGGCACATGGATTGATGTTGACCACCATGCAGGAGGTTCCTCTACCACAGAAGAAACCCTGCAGGACCCGGGTCAGTTTGCTGTCTCTGAAGGGCACCACTTGAGGAGGTCGTGACCTGTAGATACATTAGGAAGTTATTGATGAATCTCTTCCTCAGAAAGTTCATTTAAACATCCTTACATTTATTTTTAACCTTGTGAACAGAACTATTGATAAACAGTGTTGCATCTTGATACAGAGTTGTCATTAAACACGTACTTGTTGTTCTGGTTGTGTCTCAGAGCAGCTATACAGCGTCCCAGAGTTAAAAGGGAGGTGTTGATGTTGTTGGCCTCCTTCATCCTCTCTCCATTATGCTGCTCTTTGCAGCGTTCAGACCCAGCCAGATCACACACAGTCAGTCTAAAAAAAAATTAGACAGTGTGAGACACAGCCCTGTTTTAGCCCTTCTACAATCACAAATCATAATAACTAAAACTATCATTCAGACTAGGAAGCAAAAGGTTAACTTACTCGCTGATGTGCATGGCTGCCTCTGGGCGGACATGCAGGACGCGGATTGAGAAAATGCTGTGGCTGTGGGGGTGATAAATGTACGATCAGAGACTCACTCAAGTGTGAGTCAAACAAAAGTGTAAAAATAAATCAAAATTACGTTTTGTAAGGCAAAAGTTTAACATGGTCCTACCTGCGGCTGGAGTTTTGGTTGAGCTGAGTGCTGGCGAAGCTCTGGTTCCGACGTCCAGCCCTCAGAATTCTCCAGGCTTCCTCAGCACTACGGACCTGGATCCAGGTAAGGTCTAAAGCAGAAAAGGGAAAAAATTATACTGTTGCATAAAAAGAATTACTAGTAACAACAAAAATGTTATACATGCTACTGTACAGCTCATACATAAGTAGCATAACATCCATCAAATGAAGGAAGCTGAATACTGGGAATACACTTCAGGAGGGTTCAAACTATTACATACCATCCTAATTTAATGTTCTCCCAACATGATTTTTACATTTTATTTCAAGTTACCTTTCACATAGGGGTTGCCCTGCTTGTCGTCACTAAGCCGCAGTGTGGCCCTTTTCCTGGGCTGCAGAGCGGGTGAAGCGTCCAGCAGATCATACAAGAATTCGTTGTAGATCTCATAGAAGGACACCCAGATAGAAAACTGCACTCCTTCTTCCAAATTATCTCCTCCACTGTGTGAGAGGCTGTCGGGCTCCAGACAAACACTGTCAGTGTCTGCAGAGAGAAAAATTCAATGTACGTTCAATGAAAAGGGCTTTGAAAATGTGCTTGTATTGTCTCAGGAGCACTTTCAATGGTAAATTAGTTTTTGCTAAATGAATCTCAATTTGTAATATACAGTTGTCCAACACAACACAGGGTGTTTTCCTTACCTTCGAGCTGGGTGGCGATGTTGCTTGTACATGAGAGACCCCCGATCCCACTGTCCCAGATTGTAGTGGTGCCACCCCGACGAGAACTCTGATTCTCATCCTGCAACAAACAAAAGTAGAACATGAGCTTATGTGTGTGGCAGAAGACACTTTAATTTTTTATGATAAGTGATTACCCAGATTAGAAAAATATGACATGAACCTGAATATATAAAAGTTTTAACTAAAGACCTTTGATTAAGAAGGTCCCATGAAATTGGATTGAAATAAAATGTATTTTGTTAAATTTGTATATGTAACGTGCTGGAAGTTTAGCCATCCAAGCTCACTTGTCTTGACACATGACAGCTCTTTCCTTTACTCAGACATAAAACATAAAATCCCTCTGAACTCCTTTGGCTGTTAGAGTTCTTTGCTTTCAATCAAGCGTTTGAGCGACGTATTTCAATATAGAGATATCAATAAATATTTGGCATCATACTATCGATTCTAGTTGGATATTTTTTCACCTTTAGAACAGAAACAAAACTGAGCATAATGCAGGTTGGTTGATGCTGATCTACAGTGAATGCTTGTATGTCTGAATTCACAATGATTTAGTAAGTTATTGAAAATGACACTTTCACAAAGAAACACACACACAGGTAAATTACAGATAGACCCATGGGAGCAAAGGACACTGGGATATAGTGTAACAAGGAAATCACAGTTTTCATTTCATAAGATCTTTGAAAGTTCTCCTTCTGTTTACCTCTTTGAGCAGAGAGTTTCTGCGGATTTCCTCAACCCTGACCTCACCAGCGTCCAGCTGCCTCACATCCTGATACATCACAGGCTTCAGGTCCATGGCACCATACAGACGACCCTGCAGTTTCCTGAAGAGAGACGCTAGAGCCCGGGGCAGGAGACCTGCTTCTCGACCAATGCCTGTGGGCCAAAGTTTGAAAGGTAAGATTTACAGAGCTGCAAACAATATCATAATCGAAGCAGGGCTTTTTACAGATGTGACCAAGAAATCTTACCCTGAATAGTGTAAGTCTTTCCAGAATTGGTGACACCATAAGTGTAGAGGAGTCTGTTTTCTCCTTGAAGCACGTCTTTCACCATCTTCTTCATCGTGCACTCATAAAACTGTTGCTGTGTTGTCTCTGGTCCAAAAATCTATGACACATGGGCAGTACAAAACCATCAGCATGTTACCTTTTTATAAGAAACATTTACAGCAGGTTATCACTTATTTAACACTGTGCATAAGCGTGTCCCTCCCACCTTCGAGAAGCTGAACTTGTGTATGCTCTGGGTGACACCCCTCTCTGCGGTCCTCATGTTCTGAGATTCTTTTGGAGCTTTGAGCATCAGCGTTTCTTCATCTTGGACAGCCACACAACCCTGAAAGAAGAGTGAAACTTGAGCACAGAGTAGATGTGCAGAACATAATAAATGCCTAACCACAATAAAATAACACCTACAGAAAATGCCCTCTATTGAAATGTTGACTTTTTGGTCTCACCTGTTCTTCTCCTCTGCCTCTCTCTGTGTCAGTAAGTGGCCGGATGCGCAGGAAAACCTGCACCTTCTCTGAACTCCCATCACCGCTGCTGCCTTGTCTCACCGCTGCAGGTTTAACTGCAAGTTTCTAGAGACACATTTTTTTTTTGAATTGTTTCATGTTTTGTTGCTGACATAGAAGATTTTAAATCATGAAACCATTAAATAAGCCAATGCATGGGAGGAAGAAAGCCAGTGTCAACAATACAGGTTAAAAACATTTTTTTAACACATTTTGTGTCATCTGTTTACAATGAAAATCCTGTAGGGTACAACAAAAAAGTATGCTCACTGGTTCTATAATGGATGGCCGGGTGTCCAGGCCAGGGGAGATGACCGAGATCTCAGGCAGACGTGGTCTGGACGGGCCTCCATGCTCTGCTGCAGTAGACTCAAACACAGCTATTTCCTCATCCTCATCGTAGGGACATCCACCCGGGGACAAACACAGCGCCATGATTTCCTGTTACAAGAATACCAATCTTCAGGAGGACGAAGTAATTGAAACACATCTCAAACCTGTGAGCCAGAAAATGCATGTGAACGCCACCTTGTAATGTCGTGGTTCAATATAAAGATAATCATAATTAAATATATTTTAGTGCAGAAGACCTGTCACAGCAACTCCCCCATACAAATGTGAATGCTCCTTTTTCCACTGATGAGCCCACAATTAGACCATCACTGAAGAATACCTGCAGGTGGAAACTCAGCTTTATGAGAGCGTTTATCTCAGTCAGGGTGTGTCTTCAGACAAGGTGACAAAAACACACAGAAACTGGATGAAGCGTCCTTGCATTTCAAAGCCAACAGCAAACTCTAAGAGTAGTCAAACAGGAAATGATTTCACAGGCATCACCTGTCCTGACAAGTTTAGTACTGATGCAGAAGAACAACATCATTCAAATTTGAAATCCACATAAAAGATGCATTTGACTGTACTGGGCTCCTCTAGTGTTTACCTGTGCTGACAGCAGGGCCAGAATAGTAGTAAAAGAGGAACTACAAACATTTTTTTCTGTGTAACTTTCACATAATCACACAGGCTCTGGCTTGTATATGATGCTAAGGTGAACAGAAGACACAGCAGGAAGAGCCACAGAGGAAGGATCGCTCTCCCAGGATGGACAGAGGTGTTGTAGATGTACAGAACAGAACAACAAAATCACAGTATACGATTTGCATCCATCAGACTCCCCGTCTTTCCAGCAGAGACACAGGGAATCTGACAGTAGCTTTATATGTCAGGTTAGTCTCTACATGACCATGTAACTGAGGTCATACTAGCACCCACACTGACCACTGAGCCCTGACCCTCTGCATCACACCCTGTGGTCACGGAGCCACTCCTCCTGCACTTGCATTTTTTAAAGAAGCTTGGAGAGAGAAGGATGTAGCTATCTTAGAGATGATGTATGACTAATGAAAATTAAAACTGACTTGACGAGTGAGCTATTCTTTAAGCTACGATACTGAAGCTCTGTTGATGCCAGACAGCAACATTTTAGGGCGACATTTATATTTTAAAAATATGTTTTATAAAAATGATTCACATTTCAGAGGTTATGTGGGAAATCGTTTTTTAAGATGACAATGGAAACTTCTGTTCATGTAGCTGTGTAATGTTAAGGCAACCCGCCAACATTATGCAATGCAGAGAATAAGTACTGAACTATACTGACAGTAAACTTTGTCGAAGATGTTCTACAGTCAACCTTTTAATGTCAGTTCGCTTTTTAGATATGTGAATATGAATTTTAATCAAGAACCATTTGGTCTCGAGCTAAGTGCGTGTGTGCTTGCGTGCGTGCCTAACGTAAACTCAACGCGCACGAGACGCTGATTCCCCTGTTTGAAAACATTTACTGTAAGTCTCGAGGTCCCTCTCACCAGACTAACTCGAAACTGCGGGTGTCGTTGTTGTAGATTATTCTACATGGGTTCAGCCGACATTTATGCTCACAGCGGTCTAACAGGTTTATTGTTGTTAAGCCTCGAGCAAGACACCTGAAAGCACAAGACTGTTTTCTTACCTCGAATATCAGAAATGCCAATGAGCGCCGGTGTTCCGGTAGCTGAAGAACTTGACTATAAAACTGTGAATACTGTGTCACAGCTGAGTAAAAGTACCCTGGACCTAGCTAACACTAGCGCACCGCTTCGTATCGGTTTCGAGGCACTCTGAGCCTCAGCTGAGTTCTTTTACCTGACTGCGTTTCGTTTTTGAACAATGCGCTTCCTCCGGAAAGAGAGTCACCGATTGGCTAAAGCTGGTGACGTCACGCTCAATGCCTGCCTTCTGATTGGGTAGCGTGGGTCTCAGACGGTGCTCTGTTTAAAATGCGTCTGTCTAAACAAAGACGCCCTTCAGAAGTTCCTCTCACGTGTTGTAAATAAAGGCAGATTTTTTTTTTTCAAAACATGTTCTCACAAGAGAATTGATACATGGCTAATTTAAGAGAAAGAAACAAGACAAAAAGAAAGAAAACGGTGTAATGGGGATATAATATTGTAAATGACTGAGGGAGCATACAGTTATTATATTGTATGTATGTATCATGTACATACTAAAAACGGCTGGATTAAAAATAACCCAATTTTGTTATTAAGGTAACTCAGTGCTGGGTTAAAAGGGGCTAAACCTAGCAATGAGTTAAAATAATCAAACAGGGTTAGGTAAAAAGCTACCAAAAAGTGGGTTGAAAATACTACCCAAAATCTCAGATGTCAGCATGACTTATTTCACTTGTTTATTATTTGAATGGACCGCTGCATTAAGAAATACAATGCTGAAATTATATAATGACATGAATCAATCAATAACCTAAACAGTAAAATGAAAACAAAATAATAATACATGTCTGACTTGTATGCAGAGTGGTTTACTGCAATTTTTTATTTACAAAAAAAAAAAAACAACGAAAAAGACAAATGCTCAAAACTGCTCCCAATTTCACATGAATCGAGGACAAAATGACAGTCAGAGATTGTGATCTGACGGCCTTTTTTATATCCTGAATTCATGAAACAAAAACTACAACACTACATAACACTGGCCAAACTTTGTACTGTAATGAAAGGGTTCTGTTTTGCTCAATGACAGAATGGCTTTATCAGTACATCAACCATGATACATGTTTACCCATTAAAATCTTGCTCTGGGCCAGAGTTTTGCTCCACAGTGGTCATGATGCTGTGAATGCTGACTCTGTTGTGTGAATTCTGGAGCCTTTGTTTCTGCACACTGTGCTGAACACCATAACAGAAGTAGATGATTAAACCTGTTGAAAGAAAAAGGCACATCAAATTTGTTCATGTTTGTTTATCTGATGTTCTTTCATATTTCACTTGCCAACAAATGGGTTTTTCACACTGATACTGTTCACATACCGACTGCCATCCACACTGCATATCGGATCCATGTGTCTGATCCAAGTTGCACCATCAGATAGACATTGACAATGGTGCTTACAATGGGAAGCAATGGTACAAAAGGAACCTGTAGATATATGAAAGAGCCGATACAACAAGACAGGCACAATCAAAGCAAAGGAGCACACATTACAATTGCAAGAAATACCTGTTGGCTATTTTTTTTCCTGTCAGGAGTTATCTCCTATTCTTACAGTAGTAATGAAAGTTCATCATTTCAGTAAATACGCTTTACTACCTGAAATAGATAGAAGAGGCATACCATAAAAGCAGCTCTAGCTGTACTCTGTGGCTGTCTCCAGATGATCAGCACAGTGAGGACCAGCATCAGTACGATCACAGTGGCACAAAGTAAACTCCACCACTCGAGGGCCTGCAGGGAGTTTAGAGCCCCAGATACGAAGAGGCTCAAGCTGATAGCTAAAAAGACTGAAGGGAACAATATAGGTCCAGTGATTGATAACAATGGAAATCATCCATATGCAGAATAATATTTGAGGACGGTGTTAAGAAGATCACTTACTCATAAAAATAGTTAAAACAGACACATTTTGTGACGATCGTGCGGTGGCTTCTGAAGGAGGAAATAAAACTCCAGTAACTGTGACGGGTTCTGGTTTCCTGAAGCTTGAATCCTCACTGAGGTCTACTTGGTACCTGTGAATGTAAGGAATTATGAATAAATTCACACTGGGTTAACATAAGCCTTACTTCTATATGTTGAGATAGCTGTGATTTGCTTTGTCTTGTTTCTTTGGTTTTCCTGGTTCACACTAAACTATTTAAATCCATGTCTCCAACACTCATCAGACTAATGTCATCTCATTTAGTGATCTTTCGTAATTATCAGCCAGTCACGGCAGTTAAATGGAAGAAAAAAATCCATTCTTAATGTAGAAGCAGCATAATAGACTCCTTTTGTTATAATGACGGTTGATCAAAGTGTGCACACAGCAGCTCATCAATCAATACATTTGAGAACAACGCAGATAAAAAAAAAATCTGTTTTGTTAGTCAGCCCATAATTAAATCATGTTCTCACTGTTCTTGAAGACATTTCTTTCTCATTTAAAAGCTGGTACGGGGTTGATAAAACTGTCAAACTATAATCTTCTTTCATAATGCTCAGTTACATTTGGAATTATTATTATTATCCTCTTACAAATCATACAAATTGTATTCTATTAACTATAGCTCTAGCCTAAAATGGAGACACTTAAGTAAAGTACACATAGCTTGAATTTGGAGCCTACTTTAGTGAAGTATTTGAGTAAATGTACTTTAAAGGTACATTCCACCACTGCTGTACAGTACGACTTTGAATAGGCATGAAGTAACAAGTAAGCAACAACATTTTCTCTGGTTCTCAGCGTTTTACTTTTCAGTTGCAGTCATATTAAGATTAAAACACTAAATACTACACATTTTCATTACTGTACACTTGAGATGAATCATACCTTAATATGAGGATACATATGGCAACTAATGTGTAGGCAAAGAGGGTTCCAATAGACATCATGTCAACCAGCGCCTTCAGGTCAAACAATAACGCCATGACAGCTGAAAAGACATGGAAAATGCTTATCAAGAAGTACATAAACTTATATAATTTCCCCTTACACTTTATATTTTGCTTTTGGAACACATACAGAGACATGCTTCTAAAGTTGTGATCATCAGTCTACACGTAAAAGTTACTTTCACAGATTTACTCATCTTTGTGCTCTAAAGCTTGAAAAGGGGCCCATAAACTTTTTACCACTCAAGTAAATAAAAACATCAAGAAAACATTTTGAATGTACATGAGCCATTTCAGCAGTAAGCAGGAGTATGAACGCTTGAACACTTGAAAACAAGAAGGGATTTATATAAAAAAAAAAAAATCACAGAAAGAACAAAGAAAAGAAAAGATGAATGATGTGTATTGACAGTTTTACCTGCGACAACCCCTGACGCCAAGGTGGCTATGACAGGACTTTGTCTCTCACTCATTTTACTGAGAGGTCTGAAGAGAAGTCCGTCTCTGGCCATGGCAAAGAGAACTCGAGGCATCGGGAACATCGATCCAAGCAGGCTGTCAGAAAAAGCTCAAATTACTCATCAGTCATCATTTAGTTCTTCGTGTTATGTTTGTTAATGCGGTATGAAATTGAAAACTCCAAACAAAATCAACATATTTTCCTTTCATTTGCAGAGCTGCGTTGATAAGTCAACCACTGTGTTTATACCTTGTTGACAGCGCACAGAGGGATCCCACAGCCACCACATATTTTGCTGGGCCCCAACCGATGTATGTGAAGGCCACAGGCAGTGGGCTGTTAACACTGAGCAAATAGTACGGCATCATCAGAGTCAGGGCAGCAGACACACCAAAGTACGCCAGGAAGCAGATGAGGAGCGACGCCACGATGCCGACTGGGATCGACTTCTGAGGGTTTTGAACTTCCTCTCCTGAAGAAAAACACAGTTCACATCACAGTAACTGACTGAGCTGTGCTCCCAACTCCTCTTTCAGTCTTGCAGTGTACTTTATCTGTGTAAATGTATCTACCTGTTGTGGCAATGCAGTCAAATCCAACAAACGCATAAAAGCAAGTGGCTGCTCCTGCTAACGTTCCCTCAAAGCCGAATGGGAAAAATCCTCCGCTGCCATATCTGGTGGTTTCATTCAGTGATGTTTGATTTCTGTAACAGGCACGTTGATGCTCGGTCATTCAATAATAATCAACAAACTGATTTATAACTAACATATATTTAGTGAGAACGACATTTAAATCTGTGTTACATTCTATTAAAAATAAGAACCCATACTCATATCTATTGAGGAGAGAGTCTTCACTGATGTACCAGTTGTCAATGTTGCCCTTAATAAATCCAGAGAGGATGACAAACAGCAGCACGAGGACGTTCACTGCTGTAAAAATTTTATTTACAATAGCTGACTCTTTAACACCGAACGCAAGAATCCCTAGAGAGGAAACACACAGAAAAAACAAAGTTAAGCATGACTGTGAATATAACGGGACCTTGCTAGTTATGATCATCTGCATTGCTAAACATTTGGCAGGACGTCGCAGGGGTTTAGGTGATGAAACTTGCCTGCCAAGAGCATTATGAGGCCAGCTGCAAAGAAGTCTGGGTAGGGAGCTAATCCAGGTAAATCCATCGCAGCCTGTTTGCCCAGAGAGTTGGCAATGACACTCCCTATAAGATCATCAAAGGTCCCACTCCATGCTCTTGCAACACTTGACGTCCCTTGAAAACAGATAAGAATGAGACACAACGGTGGCGGGTTCACATGTTTGAGCCTTATTTGAAACAATATTGAGGTAAAGTTTAAAAGAAGGGAAGTTGTTTTAACTTGTCCAGAATGAAACAACTATTAAATACCTATGACATAAGACAGCAGCAGGTTCCAGCCAGTGATAAAAGCCCATATCTCTCCAACGGTCACATAGCTGTAGAGATAAGCCGAGCCAGTCTTGGGAACACGAGCTCCAAATTCAGCGTAGCAGAGTCCCGCAAAGACGGAGGCTACCGCCGCAATCAGGAAGGAGATTATGATACTCGGCCCGGCTACGGCTCTGGCAACTTCTCCCGACAGCACATACACGCCGGCCCCCAGTGTGCTGCCGACCCCCAGGGCCACAAGGTCGAGGGTGGTAAGGCATCGCCGAAAGTTGGACTCCTCTCCCTCAGGCTCCAGAGGTTTCCTACGGGACAGGCTCTGCAAAAAGAGCACGATTTTTGCACCAGACATCCTGTAAATCAGGATATTTGATGTCAAAGACGAAACAACACAAACACTGGTCCAAAATTACCTCTTTATAGTCCAGCAAAGAAATGTTGAGTGCAGCTCAACAATTTGAATTTGTGTATGAAACACACACAGGTAAAAGTTATTACATTTTGTAAACACCACAGAGTGATTTTACTGTTCATGCTGTATAATTAATATAATGCAGGAAGACTTTCAACCAAGCAAAGCTCCTTTTACCTCACATTCAATAAGCTGTATTCATTTACTCACATTTTTAGATAAAAAAAAATAATAATAATAATAAAAAAATAATACCCCCAAAGTTTTAGTCAGACACAGTAGTTATTATATGGAGTTATTAGTGCATGTAATTGGTGGATTAATTGCTATAAAGGCTTCAATGTGTTAAACAAGAAGAAATTAAAGTAGGCATTGTAGCTTTATTGCTGCACACTTGATTACATGATGTATCACTGATAAATCACTGGCTGAATAAGAAGTGAAGAAGTAACTTTTAATTGTAAAATCATGCAGACTTTAACGATCAAACAAACTTATTATATTAGCAAACCACAAAAAACAAGAGAGACATCCTTACCTGTTCAGCTGAGCGCTTCTGTGTGTGCAATTCGTGTTTCGATCTGAAACTAGACTTCACCATTCACACAGATAAATCCATTCACTGTGAACCGCTCGCAGCTCAACATTTTTTGACACATGATGTTACATTTCAGACATACGTGCCATTTCTGAAAGGCTGAAACAGAATGATTTGTTAGGGGACACTTCAGGCATGTCAAACAATACTATACATTTTACAAAGCTGGTTCCTCATGGAGAGGATGTGATGGAGGCTCCTCTGATTCAATCCTCATCAAAACTTGTGTGAGACTTTGTGAAATTGTTGGTAACCTCTCACAGATGAAGCCTGTGTGAATTTTAAGAATGAATGGATTTAACATACTCTTATTTGCCACTGACATTAAAAATAAATAAATAAAAATAATAAAATAAATAATAACAATAAAACCTATCGAGAATAATACAATAAGTAAAGTAATAAAGTAATGGTGCATTTTATTTGGTTGACGGTTAGGAAAGGTTAGGAAAGTGAGCGAATGAGACAACATTTTAAGTGATTAAAACCTCCTATGTGGATATCTGTGCCTTTTTAAGCTTCAACAAATCACTTCAATGGACCATAATCACATGGCAGCCATTTTCCTCTGACAAGGCAGGAAGCTCAACAGCTGCAATAATGTTATGCTGCTGTGTTCTAGATTGCAAGTCGTATTAATGCACGGAATATCACGAATTGTTATCGTTCCATAGCGACAATGGATAGTGGAAATCTGATATTTCAAAGTAAAACAACATATTTCATAGCCCACTTATTTAACCCTCAAAGTGAAACGCACTAGATGTTTTTCTACTTTTTCTTGTTTTTCTACCTGAAACACCTGAAGCAGGACAACATTTGAGCTTTTCCACCCTGAGTATGATGTCAGAGGAAAATGGCTGCCGTGTGAATTTTGTCTATTAACTGGCCTGCTGACGGGAAGTAAGACAGATATTAGTTTCCTGGAAATGTATTAAAGAATTTTAGTTATTTAATAAATGCTTGATAGCAAATAGCAGAATGTAACCCTAATGTTCGATACACATTGAGGTAAACGTTGTAGTAATTTCAAAGAAGTTTCAGATGTGGAGCCTGGTAATTACCACCTATTTACCATGAGATTTGAAAACTATTATAACTAAGTGTTACTAAGTTTTTAACTCGTAATCCATCAGTTATCTTATCACCTCACTTTTTTTCCCGCTATCTATGGTATTTCCTTCTGAACTAATATGAACAAATCCCTCTGCTAAATCCTGATTATTTGTTTGTAACCATTGGCTTCATCCTCCACATGAGGGCAGTGTTTCAGGCCCTGCTAATACGGTAACTGAAAACAAGCTGACATACTGAGGTCAAATTAACTTCTCTATCTTTAATTTAGCCTTTTCTCTAATGAAGAAGGTGAGGAGTTTCCCCCAGCTGTAAAGAAATAAGAAAGGAAATTTAGACTGCAAACTTTTTTAAACCTCTTTGAGCTCTCATGTGCCTGATGTCTCATGGACACCGCGCTGGGTTGGGTCATAGATAAGTCAACATGTTGTAAACTGAAATTGTTTTCAATGGAAACATCTGCTCAGCAACAAATTGAAGACTTGGGCATCGGAGCATTAGGAGACATCTAATTGTTTGAGGAACATAATGGTGCAATCCACTGCTTCCAGGGGTGCCTGGTATCATGGTGTTCCTCTTCTGGCAAAATGTGATCAAAGATCAAGCCTGGCTGGAAAAACTGATCACTGGATCTTGATCACAGGTGGCAAAAACAACCGTGGATCAAATTTTAAATTCGAGGCACCAAAAGTACTGAGAAACATATTCACATTTGAGTTTTTCATTGGTCAAATGACCATGACCCATGGTTAATTTGCAGAATGGCGTGTTGGACTTAATTTGAGAAAAGTTATTTTGAGATGTACCTTCATTTTTGGAAAATAAATCATTAGATATATGTTAATGTAGATACAAATATACAGTTAAACAACATGAAATACACATTAACCAAGGCTAAAGACAAAGACATGCAAGAATCTCAAACTGTCTAAAACAGTTTGTATGATTGTAACTTTCTCGTTTCTTTCTCTGCACTTGAGGTCGGGTAGACTTCAGTTTGGGAGAACGAGCTGTGAGTAGACTTCATTAGCCGAAGGAAATGGACAACCCCTCTCTCTGTTAATGATTCATCTGTTTGAAAGAGGTTCAGGAGCTAACGCCATCATCCCGTGAATTCATTCAGCACGCTGGATATTTTGGGGGAAAGGCCTTCAAATCTGTGTGTGTTCCTGCAGATGAGCCGTTTCAAGTGTTTTTTAATCACACACTCAGGAGGCGGTAAGTTGGATACAGTGTTATTTTGCATGTTTGATGTTTTAATTGTTAAAACGGCCATAGTCCGCTTTTTAATACTATCAGTTATTTAAAATGCATGTTGATATTATGATCAATAACTCTGCTAATTTTACTATTCTTTAAAACATCAATGTGGTTATTTTACTAAATCTTTAGCAGTTTGAATTGGTAGGAATTGTGTCAATTGAAATTTTGCTATCATTTAAAATTTTACCTGCTTGAAGGTGCACTATGTAGTTTTGGAAAAGTAATTTAGACTCAGAAAAGTAATAATTAAGGTAATAACACAAGCTCAGAAATATTTATTTGATACATACATTTCCAAAACTGAATAAACAAGTTGTCCTCTAAAGGGAATAAAGTCCAAAGAACAGCATTTGAAGATAGACATGGCTCCCATAGCTGGGTCCTACAAATATAAACAAAGTAAAACAGCATGAAATTGTGTTTTCCTTTCAGGATAGTTTGTTTATTCGGTTAATCAATAAAGATGTTCCCGTCTGATTAGAATTTCTTCCCCCAAACTATATAGTGCACTATTAATTTCATGCTGATATTCTTGGAAATTATTACTTAAAGGCAAAAAAGCTTCTATCCTAATTAAGACAAAGATTTTTCTCTCAAACAGTGGCTCTTACGGCCGTTAGTTACTTCATTATCCCGGCTCTGCCCCAGCATTTTTCCAGCTGTATTAGCCAGATGCAGTATAGTCTCTCTCCATGGTGACTGGGTTCACTGACCACAGCGTGAGCCCAAGCATTTGCAGGAAGGAGGGTCATTAGAGTGTGACTTCACTCTCAGCTCTTGCAAATCCTGCGTCTATTTCGGTTCAGATGGATACTTCAAGCATAGTGACTGCAATGTTACTGCGGGGTGAGATGTTGTTCATCTCTTCTCAGAAACTGTAGTAATCAACTCTTTGCAAAAGTCAAAATTCTAAAAAAAACATATGTGACTTTTTTGTCCTGGTAGAGTGGGTAATTATAGCCTCGGGACATTGCTGGCCTCCAACACTGTTCTCGCCCTCTGTCCCTGTTTATACCGGAAAGTGAGCTCAGTGCGTGGAGTTTATTGGATGGTGTCACACACTGTAACAACACAAGAATTATGTGTATGTCTTGTTGACTTGTCAAGACAGTTTCAGTAAAAGAAAAGTTCACCCAAAAATGAAAAGTCATTATCACCTCACCACCAATGCTGATGGAAAGTCTGCTGAAGTTACCTAAAAAAAACAAAACTAAAAAAAACAACCCAAAATGGTTCTATAGAGCTCACCCAGTGTAATCCAAATATGTGGACTTTCCATCAGCATGACAGAAGATAGTGACTTAATTTTCATTTTTGGGTGACCCTTATCTTTAAATATCCAATGTAGCTGCAGCCCATTTGATTACTGTTAAACAAAATGTGTTTTTCCCTCCTTTTCTTACAGTTCCATCATTGCAAACATGAATAGCACCAAACACCACAGCAGTCGGGTTGATGGGAGAAGATAATATTGAGAGTACCTTCACTCTGGGGAGTTGTAGAAAATAATCCTACCCATTAGAAACAAAAATTAAGATGAGACTGGTTCTATATTATCTGATCCTGCTGGGGTCCAGTTATGTGATTTCAACCTATGGGCCCCATCAAAGAGCACAGATGACCGGTGACATTTTGCTTGGAGGTCTTTTCCCTATACACTTTGGTGTTGCCTCCAAAGACCAAGACCTTGCAGCCCGACCCGAGTCCTCGCAATGCGTCAGGTAAATTTGAGCCTGGTTACATTGTTGCTAAACATGAATCCATTAATGATTTGTGGGTGCTAAACGTATGCCTTGTTTATCTATACAGGTTCAATTTCCGTGGTTTCCGCTGGCTCCAGGCCATGATTTTCGCGATCGATGAGATAAACAACAGCAGCACTCTCCTGCCCAACATCACACTGGGCTACAGGATCTTTGACACATGCAACACAGTGTCAAAAGCCCTGGAAGCTACGCTTAGTTTTGTGGCCCAAAATAAGATTGACTCCCTGAATTTAGATGAATTTTGTAACTGCACTGATCACATTCCAGCAACCATCGCGGTTGTCGGAGCAGCTGGATCTGCAGTCTCTACAGCAGTCGCAAACCTACTGGGCCTTTTCTATATTCCTCAGGTGAGTAACATCAGTACTACATCAATAAAACACCTCTGTTGTGGTCTTAAAACCAAGCACATGTCACATGACAACCTGGAATTCTGAAAATTCATGCTCAAAACAAATGGGTGGCTGCATGTCACCAGACAGTTAGCTTCAGCTAACCTCAATCATGAGTACAGATATTGACACATTTTGCAAGGATGATACAAAAAAAAAACAAGTAAAGAAAGAAAGTACAAGTGTTTCAACTGAGCAGCATCAGCAACGCAATGAAAACCTGATAATTTACCTGAAATCTTTCCTGTTTCAGATCAGCTACGCCTCCTCTAGTCGCTTACTGAGCAACAAGAACCAGTACAAGTCCTTCATGAGAACCATTCCAACTGATGAGTACCAGGCCACAGCCATGGCGGACATCATCGAGTTCTTCCAGTGGAACTGGGTCATTGCCGTGGCCTCAGACGACGACTATGGACGCCCAGGGGTTGAAAAGTTTGAGAAAGAGATGGAGGAACGAGACATCTGTATTCACCTCAATGAACTTATTTCACAGTACTTTGAAGATCATGAAATCCAAGCTCTGGCTGACAGGATCGAGAACTCCACAGCTAAAGTCATTGTTGTGTTTGCCAGCGGCCCAGATATTGAACCTTTAATTAAAGAGATGGTGAGGAGAAACATCACCGATCGTATCTGGTTGGCCAGCGAAGCATGGTCAAGTTCCTCCCTCATCGCTAAACCAGAGTATCTTGATGTTGTGGCAGGGACTATTGGCTTTGCTCTGAGGGCAGGCCAAATACCTGGTTTTAGGGAGTTCTTACAACAAGTCCAACCAAAGAAAGATAGTCACAATGAATTTGTCAGGGAGTTCTGGGAAGAAACCTTCAACTGCTATCTGGAAGACAGCCCGAGACTGCAAGAAAGTGAGAATGGCAGTACGAGTTTCAGGCCTTTGTGCACTGGTGAGGAAGACATCACGAGCGTTGAGACCCCTTACCTGGACTACACACATCTTCGAATCTCCTATAATGCCTATGTTGCAGTTTATTCCATTGCACACGCCCTGCAGGACATACTCACCTGCACACCTGGACAAGGACTATTCGCCAACAATTCTTGTGCAGATATAAAGAAAATGGAGGCATGGCAGGTAAGAAGTTCAAAACCAAAGCAGTTACAACCATGATTGTAGGCTCCTAACTCATTTGGAATTAGGGTTCAAATACCTAATCATTCGCTTGGCCAATCTGCATCATTTAAAGGTTTGTTTCTGCTTCACAGGTCCTGAAGCAGCTAAGGCATTTGAACTACACCAACAGCATGGGCGAAAAGATGCACTTCGATGAGAATGCAGACCTGGCAGCAAACTACACCCTCATAAACTGGCACAGGTCTGCTGAGGATGGCTCTGTGGAGTTTGAGGAGGTCGGATACTACAACATGCATGCAAAGAGAGGAGGCAAACTTTTCATTGACAAGACAAAGATTCTGTGGAATGGATTCAGTTCTGAGGTCAGTCCAGGTGTTTTCTATTAATATATTCTGTCCCTTCTTTATATTCAGTGTATTTCTCATTCTCCTGCCATACTCTACCCATAGAATTATTGTAATAATTTTGCACTGCTGTACTACATTTCATGTTGTATGGGTTGCTGTAGGGAATATAGGGCCAAAGGAAAAGGCTGTTTGACAGCAATGTAAAGCGCCAAGCATACACTTAACCCTAACCCTAACCCTAATTCTCATAGGTTTTGTTTATGTTAATTCAGCCTCTGGGAACAAAAGACACCCAGCTCAAGCGATGCCATGTTAGTCAAAGTTAAGGTGCCGACTTACAACAATGTCCATAGTTTGAGGCTAGCGAGGGATCTTTTGTTTGAAAGTCTTTCTCCATCTGTCTCTACTGTTGTTTCTTCTCTGTTGATTCACTTTGACATGATTATTAATTTTTTAATCAATCAGTCAATGAGAGCAGATAAACCCACTGTATGTAGAAGTTCTGTTTGACGCAAAGTATAAGTCAAAAAATGGCGCCTGGTCACACCTTAATGTTATTATGTAAAACCTTAAACCAATTAGAGTTGAACACACATTTACATCCATAAGATGTGTCCTCTGTCTTTTTATGTCCTCTAGGTGCCATTCTCTAACTGCAGTGAGGACTGTGAACCTGGTACAAGAAAAGGGATCATAGACAGTATGCCTACATGCTGCTTTGAATGCACCGAATGCTCAGATGGAGAATACAGTAATCATAAAGGTAACAAGATGCTAAACATTCACAATCTCGTATCTGCACCTGGCTACTGTTGCAGTTCTCACACAGATGATTTTGTTTTACTCATACAGATGCCAGCGTTTGCACCAAATGTCCAAACAACTCCTGGTCCAACGGAAACCACACATTCTGCTTCCTGAAGGAAATCGAGTTTCTCTCCTGGACTGAGCCGTTTGGGATAGCCTTGGCCATATGTGCGGTGCTGGGTGTTGTCTTGACAGCCTTTGTGATGGGAGTCTTTGTCAGATTTCGCAACACCCCCATAGTGAAGGCCACAAACCGAGAACTATCCTACGTCCTCCTCTTCTCACTTATCTGTTGCTTCTCCAGCTCACTCATCTTCATCGGAGAACCACAGGATTGGATGTGCCGTTTACGGCAGCCCGCCTTCGGGATCAGTTTTGTCCTCTGCATCTCCTGCATCCTGGTGAAAACCAACAGAGTGCTCTTGGTATTTGAAGCCAAGATCCCAACAAGTCTCCATCGCAAGTGGTGGGGATTAAACCTGCAGTTCCTGTTGGTGTTTCTGTGCACATTTGTCCAAGTCATGATATGTGTGGTTTGGCTTTACAACGCCCCTCCTTCCAGTTACATGAATCATGACATTGATGAGATCATTTTTATCACCTGCAATGAGGGCTCTGTGATGGCTCTGGGGTTTCTTATTGGTTACACATGCCTCCTGGCAGCTATTTGTTTCTTCTTTGCATTTAAGTCACGGAAACTTCCAGAAAACTTCACAGAGGCCAAGTTCATCACCTTCAGCATGCTTATATTCTTTATAGTTTGGATCTCTTTCATCCCCGCGTACTTCAGTACTTACGGCAAGTTTGTTTCAGCTGTGGAGGCTATTGCTATACTGGCCTCCAGCTTTGGGATGCTGGCATGCATCTTCTTCAACAAGGTCTACATCATCCTCTTCAAGCCCTCCAGGAACACCATAGAGGAAGTCCGATGCAGCACCGCAGCCCACGCCTTCAAAGTGGCTGCCAAAGCTACACTGAAACACAACACGGCTGCGAGAAAGAAGTCCAGCAGCATCGGCGGTTCATCTTCCTCAACTCCATCCTCATCCATCAGCCTCAAGACCAACGGCAACGACTGTGATGCGACTTCAGGGAAGCACAGGCCAAGAGTGAGCTTCGGCAGTGGAACAGTTACACTGTCTCTGAGCTTTGAGGAGTCGAGGAGGAGTTCTCTGATGTGAGAACATGTCTGTCAAACTTCAGCTTTCTGAATCCAATTGTTAAGGTGCATTTTGGACTTTATTTTGAAATGCATGCACACTTAGGCCTTTTCATCCACACATCCATACATTTGTCAGACGTAGAATATCAATATCAGTCCAACTTATATACTGCACTATAACTGAATCATGTGACAATTAGTTTTCTAAAAACAACACTGATGTACACTGCTGATAATAAGACATTTTGTACAATTAAAACCATTAGATCCTTGATGAGTTGTTTTTTTTTCCTGTCTAGAGTAATCTGATAATGTCACTGATGATCACACGATGCTCAGTACAAAGGCCGGACTGGTAACTTGGAACAACATTTAACCAGAGAACAAGCAAGGCTCTGTAATTAGATGAGTGAGACCAGAGGATGCATGAGTCACACTGAAAGTACACAATGACAGGATGTCGACAAAACGTTCCATAATTATGGTCAATCACAGGACAACAAAAGAAACGGAAGTCCCTCAACGTGGCATTGCCAAATTCATGACAACTTATTTGACGTGTTTTTGGGCAGCTACTTTCAAGCACAGTTTGAAACCTTTTCCGCAATAACAGAAGATAATCCTTTATTGATCCCTTCAGAGGGAACACTTGGGAGTAACAGCAGCACAAGGACAGAGTAAGTACAGCTTAATAGAGAAACTTTAAGAAAATGATAAATTAAAAAGAAGTGACAAAAAAAAAGAAAAAGTGTAAACAAGAGCAGTTAGGCTAACTATTATTGCGTGAAGATTGAGGGCAAATTGGCAAATTGAGAGCAGTGAAGGGAGAGTTGTGTGAATGTCCCTGACTCTGTGGTAATTGGGTATGTGTGTTATTTGTATGAATTTGGGAAGGGGGGGTTGGACTGGTCAGTACGATGTCTCCACTGCTGCAGTGCCCACGAATAAGTATTGCAACACATTGCACCTGGGTGGGATGATCCGGTGGCTGAAAGAGCTGCCAATCTGCCACAGCTCATCGTGGAGAGGGTGAGAAAGGTTATTCAGGATGGCTTTGATCTCATCCTTCATCCTCCTCTCTGCCACTGACTCCAGACTGTCCAGTTCCAGCCCGACCACAGAGTTGGCCTCCCTTACCAGCTTGTTAAGTCACCACCCCAGCACGCCACAGCAACGGACAGAGAACTGGCTATTGTAGATTGGTAGAAAATCTGCAAGAGCCTGTCACCGAAAGATTGAAGTCTCTTTTATGAGAACAGTCTGCTCTGACCCATTTCTTAAGAGAGCTTGTGTGTCCAGTCACGCTTTTTATTGATTTGGACCCTGTGGGAGTCCACCTTCTCTACTTTGTCTCCCTGAATGATAACTGGGACAGAGGTCCTCCTGTTCTTCTGGTGGCCAGCACTTTGGTCTTTCCAAAATATATATAAAATATTGGACTGAACGAAAAGTTAATTAGATATATTTGTTGTAATAACAGAAGCATCACTGCTGTCACCACGGTTTCCCCAACTCAGACACTACTGTGAATACTACTGTATTTAGTATATTTCTGATCTCCTCAAGTGTCACTGCTGCATTATATATACTATTTAAAAATGACAAATGTTGTTATATAACCAAACAAGCTAAATTGTGGCTCTGGTAAAACTAAAATCAGTTGAATTATTTTGAAGCATGATCATAATGTATTAACTATATTAAACATTATGCTGAAAAAGATTCTCTCTGAATTACAGATCTGAAACCCTAATGGAAAAAACAAACAAACAATGAACATGCTGTAGGAGGTCTGCAGGGCATTTTGGGGCACGCCTCCACCTTCAGCTTGCTTATCACAAGTCTCTGACATCTGCAAACAGTGCAAGCCCATCTCACATGTTAATGTCATTCTCGCAAGAGGCCTACACTATACAGTCATGTCCTCACAGTATGGAGGACATATAGCGGGTAGGGAGGAGCAGCTCAGGGAAGGAACTGTCTATTCCAATCCACACTGTCTGATTGTCAGCTGTAAATACACTGTTGGCTATACTTGAGTGGAGACTACTGGCCTTTGAAGTAATAATAAAAGTGTTTATTTTTACACTATGAAAGGGGCCATTCTTTTACACTCAAATTATATTGAATACAGGACTTTTACTCAGCATATTTCCATTATTTCTTTCTATACTGTAAGAAAAGGGGTTGAATACCTTGTCTTTCACAAAAGTAATGAAAGTAATCCAGTAATAAGAGCTCAGTGGAGAAATACTTGATAATAGTGTTTGTTCAAACATATTCCTTAAGGTTTTGATTAGTTTAAACTATAAATGTGACTAAAGTATAACTGAATCCAGTTGACTGTTTTTTTTTGTTCCAACATAACCCTGATGTACACTGCTGCTAATAAAAGACTTTGTACAATTAAAAACATTGTATTGAGTTGTTGTTTTTTTCCCCCTTTGGAGATGTTTTTCTTTCTAGAGTTTCTGTTTCAATAGCAATCAAACATTGTATTTGTATTAATTTCTAAAATAAGAACCCTTGCAAAAGAGACGTTTCCGACATAAGGAAACTGGTATAAACAAAAGTAGGTAAAAAGGCATTTGAGGAGTGCAGGACCTCCCACGTTGCTCTACAGGAGGATGACATGCTGACAGACTCAGGATCATGGCTGATCTGAAGCAGGCTGAAGAGCAGCTGGACAACCACATCCTCTGTTTGCAGGAGGAAAAGACCTTTATCCTCAGAGCCACTGAAGTCCTGCAGAGAAAGCAGCATGTTGTCTGATGTCTGACCCGCAGAAACAAAATGACTAGGGAGCACTGCATGGTGGGAACGTTTGTCACAAACATGGAAACAGATATCATGAATTTCCCTTTACAAAATTGTATGTAATTCAATGTCGGGCCAATTGGCCCAAAGGACCAAATACCTTTATTTTGAAAACCATATCCCGGAAGCATATATAAAGGTGTGCACACGACAGTGACTTCCTGTTTGTTGATTCTGCCTTCAAAATAAAAGCAATCTAAGGTTGTTATTTAATAATGAAATGACTGCACGAATATCATAAGTAAAATGCTGAATATCAAAACTATGTGTAAATATTGTTTTTCAGAACATTTCGAGGAATAACGATGTATTATATCTATTACAGCTTTCTCGTAAGATGGATAAATTGGCAAACAGCTGCTCAGTCGTGCCGAGATAACTTATAAACAGACGCTGGCCAATGATGGGAAGTCATTGCTTTTATTAAAACGTGTTGTCTTACATATTTTCCAGAATCACGCTGGTATAATGAAAGCTTTTAGTGTGAAACACTTCCAGCAGAAGTGTTGTCACTGATGGCGACTTGACACACTGTTGTCGTTTGCATCTTTGGTTGATAACCTGGGGAAACCGTTAGCTTGTGGTTAAGGTAAGATACGTTAACCAAATGAGTAACTGTCAGCTGTTATCTCTGTATGAGGGAAGGACAGTATTTAGTTTAATTGAAATATCGTTTTGTTGTGTTTTAGGTTCAAGGTGTACGACTCGTAATGCCATAATTTAACTTTTACAGCACTTTACTGAAACTCCATAATGTTGCATCCGCATACGTCAGCTAGCTTACGGCTGGGTTAACTCTGCAAGTAGGGTTCGTGTGAGCATCGTTAAATTACGAACATTTCCCGCAACAAACGTGAGTTTTTGTCTTTACAAACATGGACAGGAATCACGACAAAACGGAGCTGTCAGCAGTGTAAAAGGTAGCGTGGTGCACTTGTTTCTATTTACGTGAAAACCCGGAACATAACGCTAGATATCTTCTTCTATCTGTTGTTTCGAGCTAGCCAGCGTTAGCATGTCACTGCCAGTCCTCAAATTCATCTTCAGTCAACACACAGTCCTTGTGAGAGAAAAGCAACTTAAACTGCCTTAGTGTTAGTGTTTCATAGGTTTTCCGTCCAAAGACAACCACAAGGGTTTTTTTCTTCTTCTTTTTTTCAAATGACATTAAATAGATATATTAACGTTAGCTTGTGTGTTTGGTTGATGCACGTTTCAAAATGTTAGCTAACGTTATAATACTAACGCTGTCTGTCTTAGCTAATTCACGTTTATCATCAAATGGCACTGAAAGCACACGTTGTAGTCATTAAGTCTACCTTCACTGTCAATTGATGATAAACGCTACATAACAATAACTATCAACTTAAGCTTTATTATTATTATTTTTTTTTCATCCATTGCCTTGTTATATGAATGTATTAACCGTATGGTCTTATATTTGTTTTTAGTGTTAATTATAAAAAGATTAATTGAACAACTGAACATTAATCGCCATAAGTGAATATTTTGGTTTTAAACCACTGGTCATGCAAACATTTTAGTCTGGACACCTCTACTGGCTTACTCAGGTTAATCAATAATGGAAATAATCGTTGAATATTTGATAGATTTAGAGTGCAAGTGGTGAGAAGGGTGAGGCAACCGCTCTGCAATGTGATACCAAACTTTGCCAAGATTCACAGAAAAGGACAAGTATTGGTTACAGGGTGTAAAAAACAACATTCAGGAAGCTCTTTCAACAGCGTGTAACACAATAAATGGCTCCAAACACAAAGGGAGAGAAAAAAAAGAGGTTCATGAACTAAAAACACTTAACCAGTGTCTTAACCAGTTTGTTTTCTAAGATAACATCTTATCAGGTGTTTTTGTCATTGTTGCATTTCAGGGTGTAGTTTTACATGAACAGACGTACCTCTGCCCATTCAGTAACATCTTTTTCTCTTTAAATCGATTTACAGTTTTCGGAGGACTGGAACTCTTGCCCTGATCGCCTGAAACTGGATTTTGGCGATGGATTTTCACCAATAACTTTTGCTTACTTGGCAGTGATCAAATAGTTGATTTACTGTATTCTTCAGCACCATGTTTCATCAACATGGGATGACTGGTTAATGAAACTGTGGCTGTTGGTATTTTAGCAGGAATGTCCTGCACAGAGGAAATGTCTTAATCATTAACTAACAACATCCACATTTCGCACTTTCACTGTTCACATCAGCGCGGTCACACAGCTATGGGCTTCTGTTCGCCTGTGTGCAAGGTTTTGCGGAGGGGGAAATACTTTTTACTGATCCTGATCTCGCTGTCAGTGCTGGCGTGGATCGCAACTTTTTCAGGCGAAACGGGGAAATCTGTTCTGGTTTCCCCTGCCGCGACTCAAACTCTTGTCAAAGGAGACAGCCTGAGGGAAAAAGTCAACTCGTGGACAGCGACACCTGATCGCCTAAATACTCCACCACAAAAAGTCAAATGCCCACAGGAGTCACCATTGCTAAGTAAGTACAGGTAAAAAAGGTGACACAACCAGGGTGTATGAAGAATGTCATGTTGATTTAATTGGGTTTCCAGATTTTAGCTTATATAAATAAAAAATGTTAATCTTCTCAGAAATAAATGTGGTTATGGTTCCTGCTTGCTAAATATAAATTATTTATTTGTTTTGTGTTTATTTTTCTTTTAATTCGCCACTTTTACAATGACTACTTGGCAATGACAGAGTGGGAGAATAGATAAGTTAACTGCTATGTAATAAACCAGACAAGCATTTGTGCCAGTCATTTTATCTGTGATGTCACCTTGAATACTAGTGACTGCAGTGGAGTGGCTGCAGTGGCACACCAATATATTTTTAAATGTAATTGTCTTATAGACCTCATTATTTCCCACTATGTTTGTTAGCATTAAAATTGTTGTGGATTTCCAGAAAAAAAACCTGCTTTGATATGGCATAGTTGGAACACTTTTCTAAGCTGAAATTCATTTAGATGTTCTGTGTGCATATAACAGAAAGAGCCCTAGCACTGAAGACTCACATTTCTTGTTGAATTTGTTAATGTCTACAGAGGGAGCTGTGAAGCTGTCCTTTGAGTCCTCTCTTATACTGAAGGATGTGGAGGGTGCCAACAAAGGGGTGACTGAAGGCGAGTACGAGCCCACGGACTGCATAGCGAGGCAGAGTGTAGCCATCCTCATCCCTCATCGCAGCAGAGAGAGACACCTCCTCTACCTCTTGCACCACCTGCACCCCTTTCTGCAGAGGCAGCAGATACACTATGCCATTTATGTCATCCAGCAGGTACTGCTCAACACAGCTTTGTCACCCAATTTTCATTTTTAATCGGCAATTAGCATAAAAAAATAACAAAAGGACAAAAAGAAAATCACAACTAAAACATGCTATCTACTGTGTCGCATTGACACTGGCCATGATGTTAAGGCTTCCTGCTTGTGGAACTGAGATTATAGCATCAATCACAATGTTTATTTGCAAGTAATTCCAGGTAGCAACTCCCAGCTTCACGTACATCACATACAATTGAATTGTCTTTTTTTCAGGACATTATTACAAAGTTTAAACATCCCATTTGTCTAAAATGCATGTTTAATGCTTCATTACACTTTCACTAACATTAGTTTTGAGAACTAATCTACCTGTTCGGCTGCAGACTAAGGAAAATTTGTAACCCCAAACTATCAGTAGCAGTAAGTCTGACCGGCGACACTAGCAAAGCATTACAGTACATAAAATAAGCGCAACAGAAATGTCAGATAGGTCGGACCACTGTGTTTAACTACATATCTTTAGACCTTACAGAAATATACAAGTTTGCCAGTCACACATATCTCCACAACCTGTTGGTTTATCATATCAGGGAACTGCAGATTGGTAAATGTTAAGTTGAAATAGTTTGAATTCAAGCTCACACCTGTAACGATTTTACTTTTGCTTTTCTATTGCTAAAGTTCCTCTGAATCAGTTTGTCAACCTTAAATAGTAATGTGGTACTGCACCTATGCTGAATGCTTGGTAGCAAATGTGTAAATTGTATTGCATTACTTCATATTAATTATTTTAAATGTTTTAAACATCACAAACAGGTAAAATATAAAGCCTGCAATGAAAGAAAAACATTATTGGTTTTTTGCTCAGTGTTCTTTTATGTTTTCAACCAGCAGGTTTCATAACATCTGTGCATCCTGACCACAGATATAAATCTTGGTACACTTGTGGACTTCAAAGCTTCACAGAAGTTACAAGTCATTTTCAGTGACGCACAAAAACCACAGAATTTGCAGCTGTAAACAAAGATACTGTTGAAGCAAATCATTCACATGCCTATGGCAAATCATCTGCAACCAAATAACATTCTATTAATAACTAATCAAGTACTCAAAAGAGAAAGGTAACTTAAGGGCAAACCCACAAAACACTTACATACTGTACCAGAAAGTGGTTGAAATTTCCCATGTATGTACAGCTGCCTATTTATGTTGATTAGTTAGTTTATTTTATGAGTTAATTGTATGAAAAGCTTTGTGGATTTGCTGTCTTATTTGGTCATCTTGTTAAAAAGCACATCAAACTCCTAAATTATTTGGATTAACCTGTTAAGCATGCTATTTTCTTTGATTTCTTGAATAAGGTGACATCACTGTAAGAATTAAAGTTAATTCATAACTGTCCTACACAAGCATTAAATAATTTTCTGAGCAGCCACTGTGCTTTTTCTTTCAATTAATGAAGTGTAATTTACATTGAGCTTATAACTGTACATATTCCATAAAGTACTGAAACGTTGTGATTTTTATTGTGTTTTCTTTTTTTTTTTAAGGCTGGTGATGCAACATTTAATCGTGCCAAATTACTTAATGTTGGGTATTTGGAGGCTCTGAAGGACTACAGTTGGGAGTGCTTCATCTTCCATGATGTGGACCTGGTTCCTGAAAATGATCACAATTTATATGTCTGTGACAAGCAGCCCAAACACTTAGTGGTTGGCCGGAATGCCACAGGATACAAGTAAGTACATGACAAAGGGCTAAAATCCTCATGAGTCATGAATCAGCAGTTAAAATTTATATTACCCTTGTGAATAAACAGTGCAGTGTTAACAGATGATAGTCTCCCCAGGGCTGATCATATCTTAAAAGCTCTGATGTAATCTCTAAACAGTGAAATGTATTTTTTCTTCATGTTCTTCCACTCTCAGGCTGCGCTACAAAGGCTACTTCGGAGGAGTCACAGCTATGACCAAAGACCAGTTTCATCAAGTAAATGGATTCTCAAACACTTACTGGGGTTGGGGCGGAGAAGATGATGACCTTCGCATCAGGTGAGACCGAAACCAGTGACAATGGTATTTCAGATTAGTAGGTTTTCTTTTTATTACATTTGGAGTGGCTGTAGTATATAGCCCGTCATTCATTTACTCATACGTGTGTGTCTGCCGTCTGGTGCAGAGTTGAGCTACAGAAAATGAAGATTATGCGACCGCCTGCTGATGTAGCTCGCTACACCATGGTGTTTCACAGACGGGACAGTGGCAATGAAATAAACAAAGACAGGTCAGTAAATGTGGAATGGATATTAACATGTTAAGCTTGTTTCAGGTAAATGAAATGTAATCATATATGTTATATTATTATTTTTTGTTTCTCAGGATGAGGCTGTTGGGACGAACACCGCAGGTATGGAGAAAGGATGGACTCAACAGCTGCTCATATAAAACTCTGTCAGTAGAGAGGCTGCCTCTTTATGTGAATGTTACTGTGGACATTGGTAAGCCACATTAGTCGAGATTTTAAACAGGAAGCTGTGCTGTCACCAAAAAATATTTTAGGATATATTTTATACAGTATGTTAAAGCCACTGAGTGTAGAAAAGTTACTACTGCACATGTGTGCAAGACAACACAGTAGGCACACTAAATGCACATTGTTTTGATTAGTTTACATTTTAGGATTGAGTTCAGCTGGCAACTACATATTTGCACCTTTTTGCATATCATGCAGCCTTTTTTCCCTCTATATTGTTACCAGCCTGCTAAAGTAAATTAAGTAATAACTGACTTTGGTAAAATAAAGAATTTGGCCTTTAAAATGTTATTGCTTTTATTGCTTTAACGTTGAGCTGTCCAACTTGCATTGTGCTCTTCTAAAGCCCCTACAGACACAGGTGTTACCACATGTTTTGCTGTTTAGAACTTGTCTCAGGACTGTTTCTGAGGTACAGAATGTGATTGATCTCCATCACGCTTCTATTGGATTTGTTGCTCCTGTTAGGGCAGGACAGTTTGCACTTTTTTAACCTGAGCAGAAGTCTGATCGGCCAGATAAATGATAACACCTGTGTTCAACCCTGATTCCCAAAGTTGGTACGCAGTGTAAAACATAAATAGAACAGAATGTGATAATTTGCTAACCAATTTGACATCTGGGTTATAGGTGTGCAGAGCCTATAGAAATTATGTTAATGTTTAAAATTGATTTAAGGCTTCCTGGATGCTTCTAGGTAATGATATGATTGATTGGTAACTCAATAGAGTTGTATCATTAAGACTGAGATGTGTATCACACACTGTAGACAATGTTCAGTCTGATCTTTACTGAACATTGGATCAGCTCATAATGTGCATTAATCAAAAACTAACAGCAACAGAGCCTTAATATAATATTATCTTATCAATTTTCAGCAAAATAATGCCTACAATAGCCTTTTACATTACCTATAAAAAAAGTGAGCAATGTGAACATATTAATGAAATCTTAGTAATGTTAATAATGCTAGAAATGCTTCTCTATCTTAAACTCTCTGTCAACATTACTACTCATGTATCATAAAGTGAGGCATTGAACATTCACACTTTGGATGTAGAATATAGTTTTGCATCAGTCTCACAGCAGACAGCAGATGAACCTTATGTGCAGAAGATGGAAACCTCAAAGACCACTGAAAAGCAATAATATATGGAGACCTGATCAGCCGAAGTGCAGCCTCCTCAGAGTTGTTAATTACACCTGTGCATCCCCTGCTATTACTTGTCAAAACGTCTGCTTTTAAAAGGTCTGTGAGAAGGTTTGTCCAGTTCTTATTTTGGCACTGTAAACCTCTGTCTGCACTAGAATCAGCCTACATTATTATTTCTATTTAAAGAAGGACAAAAATAGTCTTGAAAAGTAGTTTTATGAGCCATATTGACAAGATATGATTCCTTACATGGCATGTTTTTCTTTACAAGGCCTTACATGCTTTTTTTTGTTTTTTAATTGGAATTATGGGTGGTGGATTCTTATTTATTACTTTTAGCATTTTAAAATTATAATTGTAGTCCTTGGAGACCAATCAATAACCTTTTTTTTATGTACAAGAAAACATTTCACTCTAGAAAAATCTGCATAGTTATGCTTTGATCCTTGCATGCTGCTTAGAAATGTGTCAGATACACTCATATCAACTTTGTTTGTTTCGACTTAATTTATATTTTGAAGATAGTGTAGCTGTTGGTATGTTGTCTTTATTTATTGGACCAACACATCCTAATACTCTTAAGACTGAGCAATATTACTAACTTTGATAAAACGCGTTGTTGCAGTTTACTTGAGCCACTCCTCATATTCACTGTCATAACTGTAACAAGAGCTTCATAATAACTACAGGTTTCTCTAAATTTCACAATGTTGATGATCTGAACAACTCTTTATTAATGCAGTATGCTGTAGCCATTATGAAGTGCTTGAATGAGAGTTAGTGTTTTTATAGATGTACATACGGAAAACCGAGAGTAATGTTTTCTGGGTTGTTGGTGGCCTGACGGTCCGGTCCTTTCACTCATGAATGCTCCTGAATGAATGTTTTTCTACTGTGGGTTGAAAATGTTGGCATGTAAGAATATTGTAAGTGAACAATTTAAACTCCAGCTTCTCAATACGATTTTGTAAATTGATCACATCTCAAAAATTGTGGTGATACTGTAGCATCAAGCATTCCACTGACATATTTCAGTTGAATTTGTACTTTTACATGAATCATGTATGAAATTCAAAGCGATGCCATATTAACTTTTGAGAATGTCTTTGGTGGATTTATTTTGAATGATGATGAGTCATTCTACATTTCACTTCTAATAGGATTATTTTCTCTTTAGAAACACATGTATAATAAATAGTATTTTTTATTATCAATTGTCTCATGGTTTTATTTGTTCAAGACCAGACATCTTCGGTTTTGACACAAAAGTTTGCTTTATCCAGTATGCATCCCAAAAAAAATGTGTTTACATTGTTTCAATTATGAGGAGTAGTTTAAAATATTAAGGCAGACTAATTGATAGAAGAAATGACTCTTCCTGCAAAGTCACAAATGAAAGTCACAAATCAGTGTTGTACTAAGATTTTATTTAATTTATCTTACATGGTCATACCAAGCCAGGCTGCAGTACATGAATCTGACCACAAGGGGTCCTTGAGGGCACAATATCCACCGTCCAAAGTTGAGCGAGGTCTCCTGTTCTTGTTAATTCTTGAGAGATTGCTTTTATTGAGAGGCACTTTGCCCAGCAGTAGCCTTAATGTGTCTTAATAACAATTTATTAAGTCTTGTTTAGTTTAAATGTTGGAAGATGTGGGAAGGAGGCTTGGATTACACTGTGTTTTACATGGTTAATCAAATAAGCTGGTTATGATGCTTTTAAAAAGCAGTTTTGTCCCATTTTATTCTCAACACAAATCTAAACAAATACACATGGAGGCACATGGATCAACCCCTCTGCAGTTAAAATTTCATCATGTTTTCCTTGATAACGGTTCAGTTTTTTGTATTTAGGGTCATACAGGAACCACATTATGTTTGTTGATAGGTTTCTGAACAAAGTTCGAACACAAGTTAATAGTTTAACTAATTTTTTTATCGAAGTAATATAGGAAGTTATAATCCACACAAAACAACATCAAAATGAAAGACTTTATATTAAGGTCTTTGTAATGGTGATATGGTTGTTGTTAGATTATAAAGACATTTATGAGCATGAGGTGATTAAAAATGTTAATTAAAAGCTTTATGAGTTTGTTATGACTATAATTGCATTACAAACACAAGTTGTTTTACTAACTGGCATTGTTAAACCTTTTGAGCCTTTTTGTCGCTTTATTAATATGAATACATGATTTATTATGTATTATTAGCAGTAAAGTATGCACTTATTAACAGTTATCTATTAGTTGATAAATTATAATCAAAGTTTTGATTTGACACACTGTCTCTGTGAGTAACATGAACTTTAAAATTTTGTATTTTTGCCTTCAAATCATCAGCATTGTATTTTTGTCCGTTTTACTCATTGCATCATTTCCGCTCTGTGGCATTTAGCCGAAGCCAAATTATGCTGCAGATCTACCACGACACTGCATCACTCTGAGGACATGTACTAAAAGTAAGAACAAGAATAACCCCTTATTATCCACATACAATGACATGTCTTCTCAGCACAGACCTATTTTTTTTCTAGCAGTGCAGGGAAAGAGCGGGATGTCTGAGGCTTTGTATGGACAATATGATGTCATCTCCTCTTCCTATGGTGCAGAAAGAAAGCTTTGTCTCGTGGAGGCCAGGCCTGGTCATGTAGCTCACATGTGACAAAACGCTTTCAGCACAAAAATATCAACTCCGCAAGAACACTACGATCTACTCCACAAACTAGTCCATTTAAAAGAATGCTGGAATGATGTGTACTGAGTTCTTCCTGCTTGTAAATACAGTAACGCTTTTACAAGCATTTAAGAATTCAGCTGCGGGGTGTTTGAATGTATATTATATATATATATATATTATAGATATACATATATATTGAAAAGCACTGCGTTGATTCAAATATAAAATCGAGGCTTAATCTACATTTTCGAGTTCAGGCACATTCTTAAGAGTTTACTTCTGGATAGAAATGACCAAAAATAACTTAATCAATTAAAATCATGCCTGACAATGTGAAATGATTTCATTTAAGTGTGTCAGGGCAGCACAGCAAGAAGATCCAGAGTCCTTTTTTGTTTGTGCAAGTTTCCTCTGGATGCTCTGTTTTTTCCCACCATTCAAAGACATGAAGGTCAGGTGAACAGAGAACACTACAGAGTCTGCAGATATTAATATTGTACGTCTATGTCTGTGTGTGTGTGTATGCATGCGTTATCAGTCCCATTTCCTTTGAACCATTGCATGATGGGATAGGTTCCTACATTATCATGACTATAGAAATTAGAAGGTTAAGCAGGTGAATGGATTCAGTGCTTATCAGCAAAACGGAAATGTTTTTCCCGAGGAAATAAAAACATTTACTATAATACTTAATTTGCGTATTTAAAGGATAAGTTCATGCTAGTCAGTCGTTATCTCCTCTCCTCTCATGGTGGTGGAAGGTCCAGTGATGTTTTGAAACCACAAAACAAAACATCTGGCATAATCCCAATCTCCAGAGGCTCAGATATCACAAATTGATTCAAAATGCCATATATACCCCTTTAAAAGTTGAACTTTTCACTTCATCTTCAACGTGTTATTGTGCACCCAGTTGGCTGTTTGTTGAGGGTGTAAATAATGTATTATCACAGACAGACAATATTAGCAACTACCTGGTGAACATAATGTAGCAGGTATCATCTTAAGAGCCTGGTGTAACTGCCAGGAGTTGGCGGAGACCAAAAACAGAGCTGAAAGGAGAGTGACTATTGGACTTAGATGCTTCAGGCGGACACAAGCATAACTCCAAAAAAATAATAATGTGGTTCCATATTTGTAGAGTGTGTAAATAGGCAACCGCTAACTAAAAAAAACTGAGATAAGTTTGTGATAATTGATCACTGTTGTTTTCCGCTAAGTAGTCAAAAGAATAGTCATTGCACGCTCACTAAGGCTCTTAAGGCTGAAAGGTTATTTGGACACATAATACACATTTTTTTATGACGCTTTTGAGGCATGAGATCAGAAGTATCCAAACCACTGGCACCTACATTTCATGTCTTCGGTGTGGCAAACATTTATGAGGTTAGTAGGACTAGACGTGCTGTTTGCAAAATTTTAAAATCTAAAAATGTCTCCAATGCAGTCATTGCACATCATTGTGGTCAGTGGTGATTTGACAACACGGGTAGATAAAGTGCAAGTAGTGGTTAAGTGTTAAAATATCTCCTCAGGGAAAGTTAAGTATTTTACAGCTCTAAAATTTCAAACCTCAATTTGTGGATTTGGGATTTTAGGATCTATCATTTTCTATGTGAAACTGTAAAAAAGTTACAAATTTGAGGAATACTCACTGCATCACTGCTCAGGGATATTTTCAGGAGCGTTCTCAGGGGAATGCATGGATTACATTTACTTATGACGAGAAGAAGAAAAAGAGACTTGGGAGTACTGGATGAAAATATAATCTGTTGAAGATTAACATCGATGCCACACATTTACACGTCCATTCATTGTGTTGCCGTCCAGTTTTTAAAACAAAAACATGACACGCATAGCGGCTAGTAACGAGAACCATGTGTGTGTCATCCATCTCCTCACCCCAATGCCCCCACCCCCCCTCAGTCTCCCCCCATTTCCCATCTGTGCCCTTCAGGCCCTCACTTCAGTCACCTCCCACTTCCCTCTTCCTTCAGAACCCGTCTGTTTTTGTTTTCGAGCCCGGGCTCTCTGCACAGGAAATTGTATACATTGGGAGCATTCAGGAAGGCAGTGAGCCGCTTTCCCGTTAACTCTGAGTTGGGCACACAAAAAAAAAAACGGATAAAAGAAGGTCAGTAATTCCTTAACCAGGAGAGAAACAGAAGTCAGCTGTTCTCCTCCCCTCACCTCACTTCCCTCCCCTTTACACAGTCCCAACATTTCAAAAATCCCTGCCACAACACTGCCACGAGTTCATCTCTTCACACAGAATATTTGAAAAATTACAGAAGGCAGAAAATTACATTAAAACTAAAAAAACTAATGTTGCTGAGGGGCTTTCCCTTTCTTGATACATGTATGCTTCCTCAGCTCTGGAGAAGCCAGTGAAAAAAGGAGACTGTGTGGAATGAGGGAAAAGAGGAGGAGATAAAAAGCAGCACAGAGAAGGAGACTGGCTGGGGGTAAAAAAACAACAGGAAACCGGCCGATTCTAATGCTGTTTCTGCAAATCCGTCACAGATAAAGCAGCCGCCTGCCACGTCCCGGCAAGGCAACAGCCACACTACCTCTTTTCTTCGATCGTCACCTGAAGTAATGATGATTTAAAGGACTTAAAGTTCAAAATGTGACGTCACTTCTGCTCTCAGCCTCCTACAGCGTGCGGTTAGTCAGTATGTGAGCGGATGCAGACTTTGGGGAGCTGACTGCTGGGATTTCTATGTGGCTGCTTTTCTTCTGACCCACAAACTCAACCTTTCTCGGGGTCATATGGATCGATCGCCACGCTTCCAAGGATCTGTTTGTTTTGATCGTCTGGACGACTAACTGGAGCCACATGAAGAATAAAGGGACTAAGCAGAAGACCAAAAAGAAAGGAAGTGAGAATGCGTTCGGCTGTGACCTGATAGAACATCTCCAGAGTTCAGGACATGATGGTAAATGTTTTACGTTGTTTTCCTTGAAATCCAACTCTCCTTTATTAGCAGCTATAACCAAACTACAAACTGATTTCTTACCCAGTTACTTGACTCATACAGAGAGGATAACATTTTATACCAAAAAAACAAGATTAATTGATAATCTCCTCCATTATTGTAGCTATTATAACCTATAAATATACATCATATGATAAAATTAAGACAGAAAAGATGTGTTTGTATAACAAAAACAGGTTTTGATCCAAGTTTGACGCTTACACGAGTGGTAGGTATACATGTGTTTTACATTTAGCAAGGCCATTCATTCACTCATTGGCTGTATTAAATGGTCATTTGTGACTCTGGGTGTGGCTCTTACATTTTTCGTGTCAATTTCCTACGGTGACTATAGTTCCTATGACTAGTTTGTGTCTGACAAAAGACTGGGCGGTGCTGCTGCCTGGTTGGATGAGGTAAAATAATGAGCCAAGACAAAAAAAAGTGTAGAAACAAACACCTTCAGTAAATATAAAAAAAAATGTGATGAGGCTTATTTGAGAGGGTAATATTCTTGCACCTCTTTTTGTTCCTCTGAATTGTTCTGTTTTTACAAACGTCATCTGTTATATTTTTGGGATGATGTGTCAAAAAAAGAGAGTGAACTGAGGTCTCCCACGTGCAGAGGCGTATGAATAGCTGCGTTGAGGATAACTTTAAGGAAGACCTGTTACAGAGGACGGGGCAATCAGGGCAGGAAGAGAGGGAGGAGGGCAGATGTACTGTGCTTTTACACTGTGAATCAAGCCCTAATGAAAAAAAAAATGGACGGCACTGAAAGCTGTTGATGAGTTAACGCAGACACAAAGTAGAAGTTTAGATATAGTGACCTGGTGGTGACTTTTTATTTTGAAATCTCTCCGTTAGCAGGGTGTTAAATCGTACCTCACACTAAAATCTTCCCTGCATACAAAATTCAATGCAATGTGATGTTGACTTTCTTCCTTGCTTCACACAAGTGTAATGCTTATACACTCACAATCTCATGGTAAAAATCAGAGCACTCTTTAAATAGAGAAAACAATCTTTGACCTTCACGTCTGTAAGATTTTACATCAAAACATCTCCAATGATAGTTTATTTTCATTTCTCTGTCATGGCAATATCTGGCCCGTCCCCCAGGACACCACATCACATTACAAAACATACTCTGTCTTCCAGGAATACAGAGTGCAGCCAAAAAAAAATAAAAAATCCCTAAATTGTTGCAGGGAAAGAAAGAAAAAAATATTTGAAACCACACATTTCAAATGACCTGTACAGTTCGGAAAGAACTTTCAGTTCAGTTTAAGTGTTTCATATGACGACTTTATCTCTGTTCCTCATTCATATTTATAAAAAAAATCATTATCTGTTTCTATATTACTGAGCTTGTTGTTCTGCATAGTTCCCCATGAAAATCGAAGCTGAGAGCAAAATTATACTCATTTTCTACTTCAGTCAAACAACACATTGAGGAAATCTGTGTTTCTTCCTCAAGACTGACACACCATGTTTTGTTGTATTGCATTTGTGTTGTATTAATTGTATCATCCTAAATGTATGTAGTTTTGGTTTAGTCTATAGATCACCAGCCCACTGTTCTGATAATAATAATTAGTGGATGACAGTGATCAATAAAACTTCTGTCACAAGGTCTGCATTGGATGTAAAAAGAGGATGAAACTCCCCTCAGGATTATGCCGTTCTCTGAGTTCTCTCTAGCAACTGTTTGACGTTGCCAACTACGAAAATTTCAGACAAGCATTTCTCCAAATCAGCAGACAGTGAAACATGTTTTTCACTTCACCAGCTTCATAACGGTTTTGTGTATCTTGTCCTGAACCTTTAAATTTGAAGTTAACAAACAACGTCGTCATAAAATACGTTTATAAATCCTGAACAGAAAAAGACAGCAGGGCTGTTAAGGGTTTTTATAAAGCCAACCACTGAGTAGCAGCTGCAGTTTCAAGCGTTTGACGGAACGTTTAACAGTATTGTATAACAAAGAACTTGCATCTGTTGACGCGTTGAGGCTAGATCAAACTGTAACCTGAAATCTTTCTCGCCGCACATCATGTGCTGATTTAATGTTGCGTGTTTTCATAAAGTATTTTGAAAAATCAGACAGTGTTTTTGTTGCCGGTCTACAAGAAGTGGGGATCTTCCCTCAGCGCAGAGACTGAGAGGCACTAAATGAAGGTTCCAGAGTCGTTCATCATCCAGCATTTGACCACAGGCATGTCACTGAAAGTCCAATTAAGTCAAATAGATGAGAATGTAAGTGGCAGATTCTTGGTGTCCGCTGTGATTACTGAGACATGAACCATTACCGAGACTATTCTTACATTTTGTGGAGGGTGAATTTTGTTTGTGAGATGATCGGTTCTCTACTTTGTTGACTCGAAAGGAACAAATAGAGAGAAAAGTGAGAAGCTTGCATAAGAATAATCCGACACACCCAACGCATGTACGTATATAGCCAAAGCTAATTTCCAACACCAGTCCTGTAATGGGCATTGACAATTAAACCAATTATTAAAATTTGATGTTACAGTTTAGTCATAACCAGGACTTAAATGTCCAATTCTCAAGATAGTTGTGAGTCCATTACTTAAAAACTGGAACTTTACCTATAGAGAAGTTTTACTGGCAGGTAGGAAATTCTTCATCAAGTCAGATGGAACTATACGCATAGTTAAAAAGGAAATGTCTACAAAAGTGACTACCAGTCAACCAACTAATTATTAGTTCCATTTTCACTTCCAGAATAAACATTTTCCCTGTATACTGATTTCCAATCAACAGTTATTTTCACTATAAGCTGAAGAGAAGTTGTGCTCAGACTGGACCAGAGTATGTGATTTGTTTGGATTTTTTTTTTTTTTTTTTTTTTTTTAAATAGTGCAGCCAAACACAGTTGTGTACAGATGGTGATCTACTGTAGCTCATGAAAGCTGCACACTGCAGATCACTGGTTACATTTCAAAAGCCGTTTTCTATTAGAGGAAATGTCGTAAGTAATACCAGCTACAAGGACTGGGTGTGTCAACCTTCCTCTGAAACAAACAAACCATTTTTAACTTCCTGTCAAAGTCCACCTACAATCAGCGGCCCTAAGGAATAGAAAACAGACATGGTGGAACAAATCCTATACCATGAAGTCAACCTTATGTGCATTGTTTCTGCTGGGACATTACATTTACGGTTCTTTCCTTCTGCTGATTTTAAGATTTAACATGACCATCAAATCCAGGGCAAAATGTATTTTATGTTTTGAACATGTTCCTCTATGACTAACATGATTTTTTCACTTCAGTTCCTCAGGTTCTGAAGAAATGTGCAGAATTTATTGAGGAGCATGGGATTGTGGATGGGATCTACAGACTGTCGGGGGTCACCTCAAATATCCAGCGTCTCAGGTACTCGTGCAAGATGTTTCATGTGCTGTAAGGCTTTGAAGACATCAAAAGTAGCGGAAAACATTACACATTTGGTGATTCTCTATTATTTTTTAATTTTCCATTCTCTAATATCACGGGTGCATACTTCCTGTTTGGAGCAGCTGATGTCAAAATCTATGCTACGCTGAATCAAATATTGTCACAAATCATGCCCACAAAATTGGGTTTATGTTAGTCCTGAGTTTTTATCCATGTACACTGATTAAATAGTCATTATTATATCATAATGTTTTTTTTCTCAGATTAGTATCGGGTTTGACTTTTTTGGCCATAACATCATTAGCTTACTGGATTGACTTCATTCTAACAAGATGCACATACTGCAGCAGTACTTAGCATGGGTTACAATCAACGCATTCAGCTAACTGTGTGCATGTGTGTGTATGTGTGTGTGTGTGTGCAGGCAGGAATTCAGCTCTGAGGCGTGCCCTGACCTTACAAAGGAAGTGTACCTCCAGGACATCCACTGTGTGGGTTCCTTATGTAAGCTGTACTTCAGGGAGCTACCCAATCCTCTGCTCACATATGAGCTATACAGCAAGTTCACAGTGAGTACATTCAAGTCACATAGCAATGTTTGCCTCAGTGAAAAATAAAGTTCTGTGAGGCCTCAAAGAAGTCTGACAGCGGATTGAGTTTAAGTTCACGCTTTATGAAGAGTAATAAGTAACAGACAGAAAGACGGTGATGTCAGTATTCACCCCACATGGTGCCTCAGTGTTTTTCTGTCAACTCTGCACATTATTTCTGTCAGGTCTCATGAGTGTGACCTCGTCTCTCTGACTCACTATTGATCAGCTGTTTTTATCTCCACCCTGGAGACACAGTTATTATTTGCAGATGTCAACAGAACTATAAACAAAGAGGATACTGTATTACACTACAATTATAATTACACAAAAACAGCTATTGCAACTCATTAAGATTTACTATCAGTCAAATATTTGTCTTCAAAAGTAGTTGTTTTGCTCACTTAAAACCATAAAAAGATGGTCCTGAATTGGGAATGCAAACTTTAAGCTATTTCTTAAACTTAAAGGCGGCTGCTTGAAAAAAACAAATTAGGATTAGTCATTCATAATCTACGAAATATGTTTTCCATCAGGAAATGGTTTTAACCAATGCAATATTCAATGCAAAATCAGAGCAGGCTACATTGGGAGTTGATTGATTTTCATGACTGAATACACAAACTGTCCTGAGAGTAAAACACAATTTCATACTGGTTACTTTGTTTATGTTAGCAGGACCCTTCTAAGTAGCCACGTTCCTAGCTTTAAACAAGAACTTGGGGAACCTTATTCCCCTTGAGGACGACTTGTTTATGTTGAAATGTATCAAATAACTATTTCCGAGTTTGATTTATTACACCATTAATATTGTAAATATTAACTTGTGTATGTTTATGTTTGTGTTTTGTTTTTTTGGCCTACCCTTTTGCCAAGCTATTGTAGGGTTTTAAGTTTGTAATAAGTGCAAGTGCAAAAGCATTAACAGTATAATGAAAAATCAAATTAAGTGTGAACTTTAATTGACAGCCTGTGTGGTCAAAATCAAGGAAACTCAAACTCCACATTTAGTACCAGAGAGGAGCTTTGTGGCTGCGTTTTCTGTGTGTGAAAGAAACTTAAGAGAGGAGGAAACAGAAATACCAAACTGTGAAGACCTGGTTCATGCTTTCTGTGTAGCTTTCTGTGTACCTTGACGGGCCATTTGCATACCTTGGCATTAGTACATCTTGTGCTGCTCGTGCCGGAAAAACTCCAGCGCTCCAGTGTGCTCCTCACATGGTGGAATATGGGAAGAAAAAACACACCCAAGAACTTTCTCACCAAGCTGATTTTGGAAGGAATGAATTCATGAGAGCTGAGCTAGGTGCTTGACTGAGTTCTCACACATTTTGTAACATAACTTGTCATTCCCAAGTAAATCCGTGTGCAGGGAGAGAGGACACTTTCACAACAACATATGTTTATGGCCTCACCCATGACTAACAAATGCTGCTAACATGGTCAGCTGTTTCAGGCCTCGGTCACATGAGTTTGACGGCATACACTCCTGTTTATAGTTGTTCAGCGCGGATAACTGGGTTAGGAGGCCAGGTGGAAGCCTGCAGAGAGCCAAGCAGTGGGATCATAGCTTTACCCTACATTGATCCTGTTTACTGCTGATCAAATTAAACACCATTAGACTGAATGAAGGCCACAAGCATGAGAATTCAATTCATATTTGTGGTTAATTAACTGTTAGAAGTAAGACAGTTTTCTGAACCAGCTGGTGAGGCGCAGGGATCGAGCCCTAGATCTGAGTTCTTTTGACATGGCTATCTGTCTGTTTTACACGCAGGAAGTGGTCCGTGTCCAGGGGGATCATGAGAGACTTTTGCACATTCAGAGGGTCGTCAAAGAACTGCCGACCCCTCACTTCAGGTGAACTGTTATTACTGAGATTTCTATCTTAATACCCATAGAAACAAATTAGTAATGTAATAAATGTGTGCTTGTTGACTCTCCTCAGGACTCTGGAGTACCTCACTAAGCACTTGGCTCACCTTGCCACCTTAAGCACCCAGACGAACATGCACACACGAAACCTGGCCCTGGTTTGGGCTCCGAATCTATTGAGGTACATTTAGCTTCACAAATCCTCATTTTGTAAGGGAATGTGGAGAGAAATGTGTGAATTCCTGTAGCTGCTTTGGAAAAATATGCATAAACAAACATTCAAGTCTTCTTTTTCTTCTTCTAAGATGTAAAGACATTGAGGCATCATCAGGTAACGGAGACATGGCTTTCCAGGCGGTGCGGATACAACAGTCGGTGGTTGAGTTTATTCTGAACCACACGGAGCAGATCTTCAGTGGTGACTCGGTGCAGCTCAAACCCAAAGAAGGTATGAGGTTCAAATAATACAAGTGGATTCCTTTGAGGGAGATCAGTCAGGCAGATGGATTTGCTATCTCAACAATGGAACTATTTTACTTCTCCAGGCTCGAGTTTGATGTGCGGGGAGAAATACGCCACTCTCCCGATCAGTGGCCAGTGTGGGCCGATGAAACTGATGAGCCTGGAAGAAGCCCAGGCCCGCTCCTTGAGTCCAAACCATCCCGTGCATAGAGAACGTCAGCGGGAGAACAGTCTGCCTGACACCAGCACTGCCACGCTCTACCACACCGTCATAGACATATCAGACAGCAAGTATGACACATTCAATCTAAATCGACATTATGAGTATAACTTTCAAACAATATGCAGAGAGTGTGATGCAGGTATGATTACTGTATGTGTTATTGTGACAACTATTGTGGAATAGCTTAACAATCTTTGTTTATCTGCTAGGAGGAAGTTCTCTGGGAAATCGAAGAAGTGGAAGTCCATCTTCAACCTGGGACGGTCTGTGGACTCGAAGGGAAAACTGAGCCGAAACGGCAGTGTGTTCATAAGATCACCGGGGATAACAGGTAGAGTGTCCTTCAAGAGGTTAACGTTGAACAACAATGCATTCAAAGGGAAGGTCACTTAAAAGGACCATTCATCGTTCAGTTAGAGGGACAGTTCTATTTATCCATCTCCATCCATTTTTCATGTGAGTTGGCAAGTTTTGACTTATCGGCTATAGCGATATCTGCTTTCTCTTGAATGTAATGTAAATAAATGGCATCCAGTTTGTGGTGCTCAAAGCATCAAAAACAAAAAATAGAATTCAAATGCAATGTCTTAGTCCAAAAATGTTACAAACATTTTATGTCGGAACTCATTTTTTTGGCGTCCTTCTTGGCAGAGCTGTAACGTTGGCTAGCCTCTCATCCATAATTAAATGCATGCTTCCTTCAAAGATGTGATACGGAAAGAAAATAGTCCTTTCATGAACCTCTGGATTATCTTGAGTTTGAGTTCTCTAAAGAGATTTTGCTGTTAATTGTTTTGTTTTTTTTCCAAATGTATTGCTGGGGCTTTGAGCACTACAGGCCATCTAGTTTCATAATATTTGAAAGAAAGGAAGGCATCTATAATGCTCATGTCTCCAAAACATGGAGACTCATACCAAAACAATCTAGATGGGTAAATAGCACCACAGGTACAGTGAAATATATATATTTTTTATTTTAATGTTATTGTCTTATTTCTACAGAAAAGGCTGCTCTTCGTCCGTCCAGGAGCATGGAGTCTTTGTGCTCCTTACCAACAGGTGGGACTAAAATCCTCATATATTCATTTAAATCGTTGTTGACATGTTGAATCTATTACAGCAAATTGATATTTGCTCTTCTGTTCCTGTCACTTCACAGATGATGACAGAACAGGAAACAACAGTCCATCTGGTGGCATTTTTGTTCCAGATGTAAAATCCAGAACCCTGGGATCCGACTCGCTCTATGAACTGAGTGAACACGACCAAAACTGGGAGTTTAAAGGGAACAAAGCTGGCGGGGCAACAGGTGGCTGGAGCTCTAGCACAAACCAGAAGGGGTCGCCAGGTGCCTCTGCAGCCCCTCAAAAAACACTACCAGAGCAACTGAAGGTGTACAAAGGGGATGACCTCAGCGGCTACAAGCCCACATCCCCAAAAAACAGGAGGATGTTGTACTCAGGCTCCTCCCACAACAGTTCCTCTCGGCCCTCCTTCCCAGGAAGCTTCTTCCCGCTGGAGTCCTCACCGAGGCATCAACGCAGGGCCGTCAACATATCTGAGCCTTTTGCCGTGTCCGTGCCACTGCGTGTGTCAGCCGTTATCAGCTCCAACAGCACGCCATGCAGGGGGCTCGCCAAGGACAAGGCAGCTACTCTGAAGCCCAGCAGAGAAAGCTCCGAACAGAGCAGCAACAGTGGAAAGAGCAACACTTTCCCCCAAATGGAACCTAAGAAGCAGGAAGGAACAGAGAAGAAAAACATAGAGGAGCCGCCTGCGAGAGTCCGGCCAGACGGTGAGCACATCTTCCTTTATCACATTTTAAAGTGGATTGCTGGGTTGTTATTAAAGTCATGCATGTGTCATTGGATGTACTGAATAAAACATCATTTTTTAAATTCAGATGCAAGCAAAGAAGTGGTGCGAGAAAGCCGAGGAGGGAAGAACATTTCTGAACTGGAACCACTGCCCCTTGTAAATGCGAGAGAAGGCAAAGATGTAGCGCCATCTCCTGGGAAAGAACTGCACAACCAGCCCAAAGCTTCTCAACTGGTAATGTTGTGCCTTCACTTAAGCAGAATTTCAGATGCTATCTCTCATTAGCGAACATCTTCTTTTCTGTAATGATTATTACTTTTAAAGGTTGTAAGCCTTCCTTTTATCCTCAGTTCCCTTTTGTTTCAAATTTCTTGACAGTGTTTGCCTACATATCTTTGGTTCAGACAGCACACACTTTTGTTTGTTTGCTTTAGACATGAACGGGGGATCATTTTGGCTGTATTTAATCCTTTCTGTTTTTGTTTGTTCCTCATTTATATTTTCTCAGGAAAAGCGATCTTCTACTGGGAAAGAGCCGTGGTCCGACCTCCGCCAAGAACTGAAGATAACTGAACCTGAAATTGACCTACTGGATGAGACTTTCAGACCTGTTTTCGGCTCCAAGAGTACAACTGAGGTCACAAAGTTAACGATGGACGTCAAGTCGAAGCGAAGCCGCAGCTCTCCATCTCTGTCTTTGTTATTTAGGGAGCACTCGTCAAATACCTCTCTCAGTGATCATGTAATTGCCACTGGATCAAACTCTGCAAAGAAACAGCCCTCGGAGTCAGATATCCTGTTTTCTCTTCACAAAAACACGGACAGTTCTCGTCCTGCTGACGTAGTGGATGAACAAGAGAAGAAGCTGAGTCAAAAAATCACATCCTTAAACAAAGATGACCCAACTTCCAGCAAGGAGGGCCAACTTCCTTTCAAGGAAACCTGTTCAGATAAAGTTATGAATCCTTTGACGATAGAGGATACTCCAGCGGTTGAAAGCTCCATAGTACCAGCTGAAGCTAACAAAAACTCAGAGAAACACGAAAGTCCTCAAGCAGACAAAAACAGCTCCTGTGAAGGCACAAAGAAGAGTGGGATTTCTGAGGTGGAACTTATTCAGAGGCTGTCAGTGTGTTTGGAGGAGAGACGCCACACGTTGGAGCTGCCACACCTTGACATTGATGAAGGAAACTCAGAGGAGCTGGACTTGGTGGAGCCCTGGGAGGATCTCAGCTCTAACAAGCAGTGGGTCACCAGTCCTCTCCACTCACCTGATGTGGAGAAGCTCTTCAACCAGCTGTTGCCTTTCAGCTCTTACGAGGAACCTCTGAGTCTAGAGGAGGGAAATATGTCACCTCCTGCTGTTGATAATGCACAGCCTCTTGCTAAGAGCACTGAACACCTCTCAGGAAACGTTCCTCAGACGACAAGCAGCAAACCAAAAACTAAATGGACGTATTTGCCGTCAGTACCCGCACGAGTCAGTGTGAACAGCAGTAACATGACACAACCTCACACAGGAAAATGCAGCGCAGCAAAACAGAAGACTACAGCATCATCTCAGAGGTTTTACAGACAGATGTCTTACGAGGCAGAGAGAAGAGAGGAAAATTACTTTGCTAAACACAGGCCATACTCACTGAATCTAGATCTGGGGCAACGATGCATCAGAGACATTTCAAATCAACAAAATCGCAATTCGACAGAGTTTTCCTCGTGTCAGAGAGGATTACCAGCCTCACCTGGAACTGCAAACAACGGGCTGTCCTCGGAGCTGGAGTTGTTTCTCAGTGATCGGCAGGCGCCTTTACGTCGAAATTCGGCCCCAGTCAGCGTCTCGTCGGTGCGCACAGCCTTCATGATCAAAACGTGCCAGGCCAAAGCTGTGCCCGTCGTCCCTCCGAAGGTGCAGTACAGTCAAATACCTCACTCCAGCCACGAGAATGATTTTGACGCAGTGAAGGAACAAGAAAAGGAACATCCTAAAGTGACCGCAGAGAAAAGCAATAGCGTACCTTCTCCGATGATGTCGGATCTAAAGGAGGAGCTGGAGAACAAAGAGCCTTCTCCCAAACACCAAAAACACCCAAATGGCGAGAAATGTGCCGAAGCGGTGAAGAACACATCAACTCCAGAGCTGCCAGTCATAACACGGAGACACGCGCCCAGTCTGGAAGTGTTTGTAGATTGTCCCAGACCCAACAGAGGCAACATCTTACAAAGACCGTCATTCAGGAACAGGCAGAGACCTCAAAGTCTCATCCTGCTCAGCCCTCCTTTTCCCATCATGGACTACCCGCCTTCAGGCGACGATGGCAAGCTTCTCTCATCCATCAAGAATCTGAACGACACATCGGCAGTGAATGTCTTCTCTAAAGAGATGGCAGAGAATTTCAGGACGCCGGAGGGGATCGCTCTTCAAAACAAAATGACTATTCCAAAAAGTGGACAGAGACTGGAAACATCAACCAGCTGCTTCTACCAACCACAGAGGAGATCGATGATCTTTGATAGCAGGAGCCACAGGCAGATTGAGTGACTGGAGGTACGGTCACTGACTCTGAGACTGGGTGTTTGTACATAGATACAGTATACAAAAAAAATATTCTTTTGTAAGACCATGAAGTATTTGAGAGAGAGTTGAGGAAGGCATGTTTTATGTGAAAGCCATTTAATGTTGACTGAGATCTAGAGCTCAAAATCAAGTTACTGTTTCAGCTCTACTGAGATCAATGAAGGAAATATTTTCTAAGTGACTATAGAATGACAGGCATACTCATGTCAAGTTACAGAAAATGTGAGATATAAAAATCAAGTCTACATGTGGTGCTACACAGTCACAGTGAATCACTGCCAAGAAACTTGTAGATCATTTGTGGGAAAACGTAGTCTAACTAGAGACTAAATGAAAGAAGTGGATGTAACCCATGGCTCTGAAAATGAAGCCGGCGTAAAGGAAGCCAAGTGTCTTAAACATGCATTCTTCCTATTGGCCAGCGGGGGGGGGGAACTCCACTGGCTGCAAAAGTCCAACTGTGTGTAAGCTTATGAAAAAATTACCTTGATTTAATATCAAGGTAAACATTTCACTAATTGTTTATGGCCCTAATCGCTAGTTTCAAGTCTTCTCCAATACAGTATGATGTTTAATCAGTACATTATGGTCCCATTTAGAATAAAATAGAGGATAAAGATGGATAGATGGCTTTAGAGCATGGCTACCTGGTTATTGACAAGGCATCTAAATAGCTGTGAACATGTTTTTGGTTGTCTTTGTTGTCGTCTTGAAATATAACCCTGTCACCTTCTATTTTCAGTTCGTGAAAATTAAGTGTATCATTGTGGTCGACTAAAAATGTCTTTTTTGCCTTTTGGTTGTTTCATTTTCACTACCAACAATAAGCATAATATCAAAGTTTATGTGAATTACAGAGGCACCTTGCTAACCAAATTAGCTAACTCGAGTCGGTTTTAGCTGTAAATCACCTAACCCCCCCACTCCTCCACAGTGCCACAGTCTCATTTAAAAATGGTCACTTCTGGTTCCAAAAAGACTAAGACGGTGAAAGCTAGTCCACAAACCAATGTGTGACACCATGGTTGCTGTGTCCACTTCTTTTATACAGTCTGCGAGCTTTAAGGTCCTCCTCAACTGTTTCAACAACTTCTTTCAATCTTAGAGTTTAATCTTTAGGAGTTTATTCAGTTGTCGTGATAGTTCATTAGCTCAAAAATAACATTCTCCTTGTTCTAATTTGGACAAAAACAAACAAAAAACGTCTGGGTTAATTGAGGGGCTTCATATTTTTATATGTCTCTACAATATTTTGATGTACTGGAAGCTGCTATGCTATTTGGAGTTCCAGGAGAATTTGAATAGAATCATGTTAAACACACTATGGCATGTAGTTGGATTATTTGAATTTAACGACCAATCAACAGCCTGTGTTCATTCTGCATTTATGTGTAGTCCTCACAAAAATGTCTGAGCTGAATTGACCCTTGAACCTTTAGGGGCTCAGCAAACAGGATGTGTACAGTAAAGGTTAACAATAAGTAAAAAAGGTAAGCTGAAGAACTGACAAACTGTTAAACAGTTTAACAGTAATTCTCTCTATCATGTGGATGTGTTTATTTATTTCTTCATTAACACACACTTGATACTTCCAAGTAAAATATACTGTATGTTGCTGTTGGCTCTGTGATACGCTGATGTCAATGTGATCTTTTTTTGTTTTTGTTTTTGTTTTTTTTTTACCCTAATATTTAAAAGGAAATTTTCTTTTCTGATTTAAATATATCACAAACTTAATGAATAGTATTTAACCACAGGGGGACTTTTATTCACGTGTATCTTCTTTTTCTGTACTTGCTTTGTATTTTATGGCATTTTTCTATTTGTTTGTTGACAATAATGAGAACCAGTTAAGAGTAAAACAAGATTAACTGATGTTGTGAAAAGTAAACTGGAGGGTTGAGTGTGTGCGCGCTGACTGTATTTGATGCGTTTGGGCTTTGATGGTGCTTTGAGTCAAAGTTAGATGAGGGTTTCTCCAGATTGTTCTTTGCATTTTACAAACACGGGATCTGAAGTTTTTTTGACACTTTGTTCTGTTGGTGGCTCAGTGATTAGAACATAACAGAATTTGGACGTTAAAGGAGGTTAACAGTGTATTTTTTTTAAAGATGCAGATTTTATTGAGGTGTGATACAGTGTTTTTTTTATACTGTAGTTTAGATGGACTGGATGAATGATTACAAAAAATGAGATAAGGTTTTTTTTATTTGTTTTGTAACTTTTGTATACATGTTGATACTGAAAATGACTGACTGTATTCATAGTAAAAAAAAAAACAACAAATGGTGAGATGAGAGTTTTGCCTTAATTGTGATGATGGCACCTGAAGTAATGTACATAAGACACATTTTGTTACAGCAAAAACTTATAAGGATAAAATGTTCTGGTTACATGATCAGTCAGTGGTTCTGCTAACACATGACTTTAATTGAAACATTCAGTGTTGAGCAGTGAAATTCAAATAAACTGGTCAAATCCAACTCACCGGTTATAAATGTTTTAATTTAGTTCAATATCCAATATCAGTGTCTCCACTTTGACCTGCAGCTTTTTGACCACCCAGTGTATTTGCTACCAAGGGGTTGAGGAGTATTATTAAAGGGCAGTGCTGGAATGTAATGTGAGTACATTTACGAAAGTATCAGTATCACGGTATCAGGTTGCAAGTCAAACTCAGATTAAAACGACACCGATGGCATCTCCAAAGTACTCGAGGAAACCACTGCGATTCTCCTCCTGCTATCACCATCAAACATGATCTCTGTTGTCGTCTGCTTCATTCTTGACAAATGCTGCACGTTTGGCAATTATGTGAAACAGGCTTTATACTGTACAGAAAAGAGTCAGATTATTATTTTTTTCTTTCTTCCTCTTGTATGTCCTTCTATTCAAATCTTTGCTTAAGCACTTCTTTTAGCCCAATTATGAGATCTATGCATCTATTCAAACCACAGTTACGTTTACATTACATGCGTATGACCTGACTTGATACATGTGACACCACTGGATAGTTTTAAGGACACCTGGAAACAATTTCTAGCCATCTTTATGGAAACAACAACAACAAAAAGATTCGTTCTTTACCAGGCATTTTAAATCCAAGACACAATCCATTCCTCCGTGTGAATTAGGAGCTTTAATGGCTCCCTTTGGATATTTTACTGTACACAAATAATACTGTAGGCTGTATGCTGTTCTTCTCACTATTAATCAAAAAAACAAAAACAAAAAAAAAACTACACTAAATTCTGAATCCAACGTTAAAATTGTCCTCAGCATGTTCTTGCAGTGGATGTTAATCACCTGCCTTTAGCTCTACCTCTTTGCCACCAGATGACGCTCCTGCTCCACACCGCACCACACCGAACAAACACACTGACCTGCTGGAGGCTGGCGGGTCTGCTGCAGGTACATGATGTGCTCCAGACACTCCACGCACCGGGGCCGAGAGCGACACCAGTCCTGGCTTTATCTGCGGGAAAGAAAACATCATGGCTGCGTGAACTAACCCCTCCAACGTCGTGCGTGCGTTCTGCGTAAACAAAACAAACACAAAGCAGCCATTCAACTGCATGAATCACATTTCTGCTGTTTGTTTACAATGATAACACAATGTGATGTACTCGGTAACATACAGTGGGACTCGAATGTGTGTTTTCATAAATCTCTGTATCTTTATATCTTATTCCCACTTTTCTCAGCTGACTTTGATTTCTGTGTTCACATGTGGACTGATTGAAAGGTGCCAGCAGTCAAACGATGGCAGGACAAAAAATAAATGAATAAATACAGACATTTCTATCCAAATATCATCCAAAACATCTGATATTTGGACCAGGATTGAGGAAGGGGGCACTCACTTCTGGAGCCGTCCGCTGGCGCTTTGCAGAGGTCACCTCAGTGTCTGCGCAGTTCATTATTTTCCCGACCTTTGACACTGCTTGTGTATGGGCCGAGAATTAAAAAGGCGCATTCTGAGCACACTGAAAAAGGCCAGCAAAGAGAGGCACAGGGAGAGGGCGAGAGAGAGAGAGGCACGGTGCGCGCGTTGAATATTCAATTAGAGAGAGAGGGAGAGAGAGAGGGAGAGAGGGGGGGAAAGTGAGGAAAAAGAGAAGCTGCGTGCCAGTCCTTCATCTTACATTACTGATTAGCTGTTAAACAGATTATATACAGCTGAATGGGTTCAAATGTTGCAGCGGGGGGAAACAGCCCTGGAGTTCAAGGCAACGGCGAGCGGCTTCCTTCCCCGCCACTTGAGCGGGGCTGAGCACACTTTGTCACCACTAACAGCTCCATAATGAAACGTGTTGCTGCTCCATTTTCCTCCACTTTAACCACAGCCATGTTATAACAAAATCACTGAGAGCAACTGGAGCTGTTTGTAGTCCACCGAGGTGGGTCGAGCTGTTTGGATGAAGCTGCACCAAAAAAAAAAAAAAAAAAAACTGAAGCAGAAAACACCTGTTATACTGCTATAAACAGAACGAGCACTTGGCTGCTTTCACGTCGTTAATGCACGAAAAAAGTAAAAAAAACGTTTGCCGACTCCGATTCACACACACATGCTCACGTTTCTGCATTTATTTCCATCCTATAGGTTATTTATTGGCTAAAAAGCAGCTGCACGCAAAGTAAAAAACGCCACCGCGCACCATAAAGGCATGAAAAGTTAAGATGAAAGTGCATTAAACTATTAAATGCTTGTTTAAAAACTGCAATTTTTATAAAAAGTCGCCCCTCTCCCGGTAATAACTCAGTACTCTGCTTTCACAAGCGAGGATGGAAGCCTGGAGCAGCTGGCATTTGTGCTTTAAAAGTGTGTAACAAAACACGTTATAAATGCACTAAAGTGTTTAAAAGTGTATAAACTCTTTCCTTAAAATTTGCAGGTTAACATGTTGGGTTTACTTCACATATTTACCAAGCAGGGTAAGTTTTAAAGTAGCTGAATGTGCAGTGCCACAGCAAGCCACGCGGGTCCAAAAGAGCTCTCATTGAGAAGCCACGTGTCCGTTTCCAAAGCCTCTCCAACTTAACCACCTCCTTTGTACGACTAACCCACATCGGCAGCGTCCCTCCACATAAAGGGATTTGCAATTTCAAGATATTTCAGCTTAAATGTTTTTGACAGTTCCCTCGCTTTTACCTCGGCTTGGTTATTTTAACTGTGCCAAATGGGTCACCTTGGGTTGCTGTCTGCGCGCAAAGGGCTTTTGCGCGCATTCAGTCTGAATTTTTTCCAACTTTCCTTGACGGGGAAACCAGCTGCTGGTCGTGAAAAGACGGCTTATTAATTGTCCTTTGTCATGCAGAATTGCTTGATTTCTAAAGAAACGTACAAAGGCTCTTTTTCAGGATTCAAGTATTTTGTTTCGTGCGTATTTTCAAACCATCGAATCAGCTGCAGCGCCGCGCCGTCTACCAGACTCTCAGGTACTGACTGCCTGCTCCCTTTGTCCCCTTTTAATGCTGTTGTAAATCGTGCAGACTGATTTGTTACAAGCTGTTCTTTTAATCTGATAGATAAGAGACATGTCAAAGAAAAGCCGTAAATAAAAAATTAGCCGGAATAAAGACAAGGGCGAGTCTGCTAGATGGGCGCCTGTTGACTCAAGCGGCTCTCCAGCGTCAGGGGAGCCCTCTCCTCAGCTCCGTCAAGGTTACGTCCACAATTCCCTTTTCTTCTTTTTAAAAAGACACCGTAGTCCTTTTTGCTTCAATGAATTGATCGGCACAAAATTAAGAATAAATAAAATGAGCATTTGGAGCACCGAGCGTATAAGCTCCCCCAGGGCGCATACCCCCGGGCTATTGAATGGATAAAGGGCGCTTTGCAGAGGACGTTGTGAGCAAAATGGGGCTCTTTGGTGCAATTAACAAAATAGTCTAATCCCATATCTTAACAAATGCAAATATTGGAGTTTTGTTAAAATGTTTAAGTGAACAATTAAATGAAAGTTTACAAGTGAAACTCCGCATCCAAAAAAGGCACACCGATGCAGATAATGTGCTGTACGCAATTTAAGAACAGTTTTTACTGCCTTTAATAAAGTCCGTACATACGTTTCCAAGGAGGCAAATATCATTTAAAGCCTATTCGACATGAGAAATATAATTTTGAGAGCTAAAGCTTCGGTCAGGGAGCAGCTGTGGCGGTGCGTAAAATAGGCGAACAAAACTGGAACTACACGCTGAACTCTGGGTTTGTCCTTTTTTGGAGATGTTTTAGTCATCAGATGACACATTTTTCACTTGGGTACAAATATGAATATACTTTTTTTTTTTTAAGATTAATTTTTAACCACATTTGCAAATAGAAGTCTTCTGCCTAAAAAACGATTTTATGTTTGAGGACGCTGCGGATTATTTGACCTGGCACATTATTTCATATAGTAGATTGAATGATTTGCCATAGAAATCACATTATATGCTAATACGTATTAATTCTTTTTATTAGAAAACAATAACGACAGAGTTGAAAGGTTGTATTCGGTCTAAAAACCCACCTGGAGCTCATAAAACCGACAATAAACTTGACATCACTGGTGCGTTAACAATAAGAACAATGTGGGTCATGGACACCAAACTGTGTGTTTCCCTCATTTATTTTCATGTTAGATCGATATCTTAAGATATGCACACTCTCCTGATTCACCATTATGCACCATCGGTGATTATTAAGTCGGTCACACGAGACGGATCATTTCAGCCGGGATGCAACTTGAAAAGAGCTCCAAAGGGCCAGGCAGTGATATCTGGGTAGAGTGTCCCCCGGGGGAAAGCACATAAAGGGAACACTTAACAATGTCTTTATCAGCTCTTAGTGATGAAGATTATTGAGCATTTGATTTACTCGTCCAGGATGGAGTTCAGCTCATGTGGCCTAATGAGCTCCTTTAGATACACAAGCACATTTTGTTTGTCTGCAGCGTGCAAAGCAGGTTGGTTTACTTCTGTTCACCCCGATATATTTTTTGGTTCTGCGAGCGAAAAATTATGATCTTATTAATCAGTTTTGTATTTGAGCCCCAAACAGCTCTTAGACGCTTCACTGTCATGTGAGACAATACTGAAATACATTTATCATATTACATAGAAACTAAGTGTTACGTCTGAAACGGCGCGCTGGACATGATGCCACATACAGCGCAGCCAGGGACATTTCAAATGAGTGGAAACATAATTCTTTTTACCATTTTAAGAAAAGACTATCACGCATTATTCGACATGATCTAAATGTCTTCTCACAGCATTTTTAGGTACAATTTGATAAGCAAACTAATATCAACCCGAGTTTACGCGCGCCACAGTGCGCACTCGGTGGCGCGCAAAGACCAAAACATGTAACTCACACGACAACTGTGTTCTGTCGCTCAGAAATATTTTTATTTAAGTATCAACATTTTTAAATAAATAAATATTTTTCAATTACACTGAAGATATAATTTCAGAGTGATTTCATTTCAATGTGACATTGAGGGAATTTCTCACCAGCTTTCCATATTTGAAGTCACAGCTCCATCCACATAGAATGAATCTAAGCAGTAGTCACCATTTATACAAAATACTGTCTTCCCCCAAAATACTAATAAACAATGTTGCTATTGTTTTTTTGTTTTTTGTTTTTTTGTCATTTGGGTTTGTCTTTACAAATATGCCTATCATACTCATCGGATTGGCAGCAACAAATGGACCGTTTTCAGAAAAAAACTACATACAAAACGTACAACATGTATACAGCTATACAATAATTCAGGGCAATTCCCTGATTAAATATTCTCTTTCTATGTACACACGACTGAGCACGAGTGGGTCAGTCTTTTTTTTTTTTTGGCTGCAAAATCAGTGAGGACCAAAATCTTTCAGAGGTGAGGCAGGGGAGGGAGAGAGTTCAGGGGGAGACGGACAGGTCCACGTCCTCCTTCTCGGACGAGGAGGGAGATATGGGAATGTCATCGTCCTCTTCCTCCGAGCATCTCGCGGTCGACAGGGACGAGCATTTGCAGTTATGTGATCCAGTCCTTTGGCCGCTGCTCTTGCCCTCCTTTTTGTGCTTCACTCTGCGGTTCTGGAACCAGATTTTCACCTGTTTCTCGGACAAGTTCAGGTATGTGGCGATCTCGATGCGCCTCAGTCTGGAGAGGTACATGTTGGAGGTGAACTCTCGCTCCAGCTCCAAAAGTTGCGTGCTGGTGAAGGCTGTGCGCATGCGCTTGCTGCTCTGAAGTTTGCCGTTGCTGTTTTCTGTAAAGAAATAAAATAAAGAGAGACTGTGAGTTGTTTTGTGGAAACGCGTGAGATAGGCTATCTCTTCGCTCGCAGGATGCCAGGTGAAATGAGGCGCTACTCACCGATGGAGATGCAGTGGAACTGTCGCGGGTCCGGCACTGAGTACGCAGCTTGGTATATCCCCGGTGCGTGGCTCAGGCTGTTGGATGAAGAGTGTTGCCTCGACAGGGCTGAGTGACAGTACTGTGAGCCGAAGGGGGAAAAAGACGCCTTGAGGAGAGGGAGGCTTGGCGGTGAGGGATGGAGCTGCGACGCGGTCATGCACAGCGGACAGAAGCACAGCAGCCCGGCTTTCCTGGAGTGGCAAGAGCCCGGCATCCCGTGCGGGTGGTGCGGCGAGTGCACGGCGTACGGGAATAAAGGTGGGTTGTTCTCGTTCGCCTTGTCGTTAGCCTCCCGTAAAATCAAGGAATCCACGAGAAAAGACCTCGGCATGTTTGCGAAACTTGTTGCTCAGTCAGTGTGGTAGAAGTTGAAGCCCGGCGCTGCGCGGTGTCAGCCTGCTCTCGTCGGGACGGTGGACAGCGAAGTGGTGCTGAAGGCGCGCCGACGCTCCTTAAATAGCCGCCGCGGACTCGGTTCGGCCATGTGACGGTTACGCTGTAAGCGGCCAAGAGCTCTCAATAGGGTTTTGTGCCTTTCTCTCGGCATTCCCACTGCACGCTTCCCCATTATTTCACTTGTTAACTAAATGAACTGCATAATGTAGTCTATTCTTGTCAGCCCCACCCACGCCGCAAGAGGCGGCACTGCCCATTCTCCCTTTTATCATCACTCTCATTTTATCATAGAGCACGGCTTAAATTTGCGAGAGAAAACGTTTCTGTCACTTTCGGAAAGCCAGTGTGCGTATTCAAGTTTTGTCTTAGACATTAAGCAGCCTATAAGGTGTGTGTGTGTGTGTGTGTGTGTGTGTGTGTGTGTGTGTGTGTGTGTGTGAGAGAGAGAGAGAGAGAGAGAGAGAGAGAGAGAGAGAGAGAGAGAGTGAGTTATAGTCTTAATTGGGTCAAGGCGAGAAGAAAAACATTCTGTTAATGTGCATTTGTCATTATTATCAACAGCAGGTAAATTATAGACTCATTTCTCGTCGTTCATTACGCTCGCATCTGCAGCTGCGTGCGCGTGTGTCCTCCATTTCTTGTTGTTTTCACGAATAAACGCTCATTCTTACATGATCATTTGTTTCTTGCATCTGACAGCATCTTCTGCACTTGTGTGGCTACTTTTTTTTTTACAGAAGAAAACGCAACAGCTGAATGTAAAGTTTATGCATACCCATTTTAAGGTTAATGTGTCATTTCTGGGCACAAAAAAAGGGACAAGTCATCGCCTGAAGGCAGTGCTGTTAAAGAGGAGTGATTAATTCCTTTGCTCGGGCCCCTGCCGAGTCGGGGGGAAAGAATATGTAAAAATAACCAGGTTTTCACTCTGCGGCCCTTATTGAATGTCATTGTGGAGGGTTTTCAATGAGAGAGAAAGAGAGTCGAATTAAAGTGTGTGACAGCGGCGGATAGACGCAACAAAGGCGACTCTGTCATAGAGGAGCCCAGTGCGCGGCGCGTGAAGCCCCCGCCTCGCGCTCTGATTGAATTAAGTAATAGGAAAACATTTTCTTTCACTTTAAGGCTCTCTGAACAAGACCTTCAAAGGGAACCGGAGCCGTAATATGTGGGTAAATAGTGCAATGTTGTTTTCTCTTCTTCACACTTTTTTCTTTTCTCACTTCAGGAAAGAAAACCAACAACTCGGCCTGCTGATATCTTAAAATTCAGGATACATGTGACATCACGCGCATACCTAGCCCGGCTCGCGACGGCACGTAGCTAACAAAGTTATTATTTGCTAATTGCTCGTTTAGCCTGTTTTTGCTCTTTAACTCTCACTCTCTGTGTGGTATTAGGAGCCAGCCCCCCTTTCATTAAAAACTTACCCTGCTCCTTTTTTTGTGTGTCGTCTATTCGAGTTTATATCACCATCTTTTATCGGAGTCGCCCCTGCGGATAGCGGTGTGATGCTATCTGTTTTCTGCTCATAAAAGAGGCCCTAATGTGCTCAGCTTCACACCGCTAATCTTCCATAAAAGGCCAGACCCGTAATTAGGACCCGCGCCATTAAAGTAGGTACAAATTAGGAGCAGTTAAACCCTTTAACGAGACAAAATATCTGTCCAGAATGACTGCTGTATCTGCGAGGGCCATTTTCATTCACATCCATTCATTTCCTGTCAGCAAATAGCCATTAACCAGTTTTCTCATTCTTTGCTGCACTCCCTGAAACCTGTAAATACAAATCTATCGCTTTTTACTCCGTGGCTCTTAATCAGCTAATAAGTTAATGACGTGTTTTCGTCGAAGTTAAAAAGGCGCTATTATACTCGCGAAAGCTCACGAATGAAATAGGCAAAACAAACCAAAAAAAATGCGTAGTGTAGTGATTTAAAAGGAATTATGTCTCAAATGCAGCCTCTCACAGGCGCAGAGAGGCTGCATGGCGGTGGCAGCTTGATGTATTGCTTCACATATAGATGTTATCAAAGGCCCTAATTTTCAAATTATGTACAGCAGTCACCCTGTGGATAGGAATAGAGGTTTCGTGGGTCGTCACGCAGGGAGGCTCATCCTAATTTGCAATCCCAACTGGAGACTGACAAATAGTTTTGACCTCCCTCTGGAGGCGCGGGCCAGAAGTGCAAAGAATCTCATTCTCCATAATCACTTGTTACTGAGATAAATAATGGAGGGAAATAGCCCACTCACATTACAACAACTCTATTACATTCTGTGCACTATAGTCCCAAGCTAGACGAAAAAAAAAATATACATTTATAGCCACTTATGATGAGGTTCATGTATCATCACGTCCATGTCTGTGTTTTGGAGACGGACTAATTCAGCTTCATGTGTTCGGTAACTAGCATACAGCTGTGGGGTTGGTAAAGCTGCTTAACGTTCATGTTTGATACGGAGGGAGAGCAATGCCCCTGAAATAGTAAATTATTTATAAGATATTAAGTTGGAACAATTGCCATCACTCAAGTTCATCCCCGATGATAACATTGACCAGTGCCTGCTGTGCCGTTGGAGAAGCACATTTTCAGGGGCTTTTATGCAATTATACCCAAAGATCTCGTGCCTGATGACATAAAGAGAGCAGTCTGTTTATGGAGATGTAGTCAATATCTCCTTTTCTTTTTGGTATGAATAATTCATAGTTTAAGACACTATCCCCCCTCACTTAATATGTACACACACTTAAACACCCACACATCTCTAATACAAATGATGGTTTTAGCTGACAGTGTAACAGGATTTAAGGTCCCAGTGGGGTTTGGCCCAGCCGTGGATGGGCGCTGTGACTGTCGACGTGACACAGAGGGCCGGCTGCCCCTCCTAATCTCCCCCTGAGGCAACATCACAGACTGCAGATCCTGCTGCACCTCTATGGACACACAAAGGCCTGATTATCATTCATATGCTCAGCAGAAAACACCAGTCCAATAGATAACAGATGACACATAAGTACCAGCTGAATGGTGCAATATGTTTAGGCTGCTGGAGTCTATAGGGACTAATGAATCCTTAAGAGAGAGGGAGGCTGACAAAGAGATGCAGTCAGTTGAGGTACCATGATGTGACAGATATAAGGCTCTACAGGTGAACTGGAGTGGACCACAGGAATCTTAAGTGTTTTTTTGTTGCAGTTTAAAATCTAAATAAATAATGAATACATATCATGCTAAATGGTGACTGATAATATCTAGAAAGTGGAGGCGGTTCCAGCGATTATTTTTGGGATGAGGAGATCTTTAAGTGACCCTCTCAAGATGATAATTATGTAAAAGTGCTGCTTAACTCTGCATGGCCTCACAATTAAACAGATCAAAAACAGATCATTTTTACTTTCCTTAAAAAGTTACCAGAGACGTGTGGCATCCAGCAAATCAGAATTAAACGGGCACTTTTCAACACACGAGAAATTATTATTTAATGTATTGTGCTTGAAAAAATGACGTTTTTATTGGCTCAAAAGTGAACTTTTCTGTCATGTTTCCCTGAAGAGCCAAATTGTTACACTTAACGTGCACCAACCCCAGATACAAGACTGAAGGTGCGTGTGTTGCCATGACATCTGGTTGCTTCATCACCTTATCTTGATAAACAATACATTGTTTGAAGTCCTACAATTCCAGTTGTGTGAGGGTTTTTAAAACAACAATTTCACTGCCACAAGAGTTACATATTTTGTAACGTGGAGGCATACAAATTGTACATTTATTTCACTTTTCCTTTGATTAATTCAGACCTTTGTGACAATTGACTGCAGGATTATAACTGCATTTAAAAGGGGGGAAGAACAGAAAGATACGACAAATACAACTACAAACACACATCACTGAGATCTAAAAGGTCTAAAAAAAGAAGGTCACACGTGCAAGAGACTGTTTTGAGATGCTATTTTTAGATAAAGTTTTTTTTTTGTTTGCCTCAGTGTGTTTATTTCAGTCCAGTCCAGGAATTGCGATGATGATGCTGTGACCAAATAATAATAATTAAAAAAACCTGTAACGTTTCATTAGCTGATGAAAATAAGTGAGTAGGAGGTGGTCAAGTCTGTAGTGGACAAAGTCATTATGGTTAATAGGGGTCACAAAATACTTTATTTACATAATCGGTTAATTCTCATATCATTGGCCCGATTAATTGTTTAGTCTACAAGATGACAAAAAATGTAGATTAATTCTCATCACAGTTTCCCAGAGACAAAAGTGACGCATTCAAATTGCTTTTGTCCAGCCAACAACCAAAACCCAGAGACGCTTCATTTACTGTAAGAAATGACAAAGATTAGCAGCAAATCCTCACATTTAAGGAGATGGAACGAGCAAATACTCGACATTTTCGCTTGAATATTGACTTAAACAACTAATAGATTTTGAGAACAAACAATTTTCTTTCAATTGGCTAATCAAATAACCAACTACTTGTTGCAACTCTGTTTCTCTATAGCTCTATATAACGGGTTCATTTTGATTTAACATAACTTTCTGTCCTTTCCTTCATCATGTTTTTGTCTGTGGTCATTTACAGTATATGCTTTTTGATGATTTGAACTATGACAACCTGCTGCAAACAGACACTTAAATACTATCACATTGCAGAGCCACCCAATAGTACACCCTTTAATCACTTTCATCTGGAACAGCTTTATAACACCAGATGATACTCAGAAATACAAGATATAGTACAAAATTAATAGCAGTACGACTGTATCATATTTATATGTATGTGTGTCTATTCTATTTATTAAGTTTTTAATTATATTGTTTATTTTTGCTATTGGTTTTGTCATTTGGCCGCTTGGACAAACAAATTTCCCAGTTTGTGAGATATTAAAGGATTTCAGAGTCAATTGAAAACACTAAACCATTGAATTTCTCTTTGTTGCTACCATTTCTTGTGTTTATATATTGCTAATAAATTCACACATAGGCGTCAGTACATTTCAATTGTTGGATTAATTCTGCTGGGAATGTTTAATTACATATGAAAAACACTCAGGGCTTCCCCTTCGAGACACTTCCACTGAAAAGCAAGAGGCCACGCTGCACGCTGAAACATCCCTGTGTGTGTGAATATGACAAATGGCGGCTCATACGTCTTGCTGACACAAGTCTGAGCTGTGGTTCATTGAGGTGGATCCTTAAAATCTCCTAGCAACCTCCACTATGGAGGTTGAAGTCAAAGTCTCAGAGTGTGGCAGGATTGCAGGTCTGATATGGAAAAGTCAAATCTGCAGCCAAATTTTGTATTTCAGATGAAAATCATTATGAAAACTATTTTATTTTTAAATGCCATATTTCACATTTTTCTGCAAATGGAGAAAGACAAATCTCAAGCAGCACAAGCTGCATTAGTTAGAAAGCACAAACAGCAGGTTTGCATTTAGAAATCTGCTGATCAGGAGAAATGACCACCAAGAAATAAAAATCATAGCACTGATGTGACAAAAAGATTCAAAAAGTCCAAAGTTTTCCCTCTTTCAATTAGCATTTTACTTCATCTTTCTCATCATTTTTGTCCCCTGAAGGTAAATCTGGTTGCTGTATTTCAGCCTCAGTCTACCGTGTAGAGCCTCTCTGATGTGGTTGAGTCCAGGTCAAGTGCTGTTGCTAGGTGCGTCCTCACAGCTATGGCTGCCTCTACACAGACGGCTACACTGACAGTCTCAACACAGAGGTTTGAACACTACGGCTGAATACAGCTAATAAATAACTAATAATCAATGAAGAACTGAGAGCTATAAGGTTGATGGAGATGAAGGAGATTAAAATTAGTACTTTCAGAGTGATGATTGGTGTTAGTTTTGAAAATAGTGCCAAGCTTGTTTGGTGCTGGCTTGTATATACTATTGTTAAATGTTGTCAGAAGCAAACATAGCAAAGTGATAGAAGTGTTAAGCTGCTGTGCATTCATCAGATTTGATGTTTCCTCTCTAAACCTCAAAACCAAGTTTGAACTTCTAAACAAACAGGTTTGAATACAGTATATTACCTGTCTGCAAAATTCTGCTGGTAGTCGCCAAACCAAGCAGGAAATCTCAGATTTCATAACACTTGAGCATTTCTTGTTTAATCCAACAGATTAATTTATACTACAGTGCCAGCACGTTCATACTAAAAATACAGACACTGTAGTACAAATAATAATTACATTATTTATAGAGCACTTTTCAAAAGGTACATACTGCTTGTGCTTCATCTACATGATGATACGATTCCTCTTTTTGTCTCTTCCCCAGGGCACCATCCCTTGTAGCACTGACTGCTGTTTGTTGACTTTCTGTAAAGGACATCTCACAAGAGCATTGAGCTGCTGGTGTAACTGGGCCAAAATGAAAAACAAGCCAAACCCTGTCCACAGCCTTTAAACACATATGGCCACAACAAAAGAGATAAATCAAAATAATATAGGTGAGCTAAACTGCTTTTACAAATCATTCACAGGAGGATATTTCCAATTATCCTGATTCACAAATATCGTGATAATGGAAAATCCCAACGATCACTTCATCTTGAGGGTTTTTATTATAGTCTGCGATAATATATTTCATTGTCCTATTCCTAGTCTCCCGCGATACTGACCCCATGACTACAGCCTTGCTTTTCTGATTATACATTTTACTTAGTCTGGCTCCAGAAATCACTGATAATATCAACATCAGCATGTGTGATTCATTCATATAATCACAGAATAAATAGAACATTAACTGTATTAACTGTTATTAACTAGAAGTTGATCTCTTTAATGCAAACAGGGAGCAGTTTAAAATAGTTACACACTCACAGTTGAGCAGAAGAGTCTGCTGCTTGCCTGGCCTGCTCTTGACAAGAATAAATGGGAAATAGATGCAAAACTGACAGTCCAGTCTTTCTAATGAGCCCATTTACATCTGAATGAGAGGATGTTAAGGGAAAGAAAATGGTCAAGTACATCTTTCACAAACTTTATCAACAGATTAAGACAAATGCCAAAAAGCAGCACTTTTTACCACCTGATGTACTTCACACTGAAACAGAGCATTTGCTAACTCATGAGTTTTCCAACTGTGTCTCTTGACATACAAGTTTCGTCAATCTTTACACTTTCCTCATGAGTGAAAAATAATTAGAAGTTTTGCTCAAAACTAAACCTTCACAGAGCCATTAGAGGTCTAAATATCTTTGGATGATTTCAAATTCCCTTTTGATGTAAATCCATTGGTTCTGCTATAGATATGTCTCAAACTTCCCCTTTGACCCTTTTCATATAAAGGCCTTGAAATGCTCTTCAAAAGGGTTTGTTACCCTGCCGAGGTCAGTAGGCTATTACGTATGGCTGACTCACATTTTTCCAAATCAGCAGACTTTTGGCCTAGAAATAACAGGTCAAACCAATGAATTTAATGAACTCTCCCAGACACAATGAATGCCTCTTGCCATTTGAACCCCAATAAAGGGATATGGGCAGGTCAGCCAGCCCTTTCAAGGGGTTTGTACACAAATGTGACAGAATGCAGTTGCTTCAGTGTCTGCGCTGACAAGTTGTTCAAAGTGCTGGGGATGTCAGTGATAGTGCCTTCATCCACACTGCCCCCCTTTGTTCCTCATTTTGGCTCTGTTGCTCTTTCACAAGCAGTCCCACACGTACAAAAGCGAAAGAATGCAAAGCGTCTTTTTGCGATGTTCTGTTTGCCTCATTTCTCTCCGCCGAATGTTGAGCTGTAGGCCGACAAGTAGGAGACTTTATTGTAGAGAAAACAAAGCAGAATTACGGCACAGAACAACTTCTGATGGTGACTCGCTACTCCTCCCTCCTTTTCATCGCTTTGCTTTTCTGATCCTCCCCTCTTTCCCTCCCATCATTCACTTTTTCATTTGTTCACTGTCACTTTTTCTCTCTCAGCTTTCATTTTTGATGCTCTGATGTTTCCAGTAGGTTTTCTTCAATGGCTGATTTTGAAAAAAGAAAAGCCAAGGGAGCAGAGCAATCAAACTAAAGTAGCTAAGATTCTAACTATAAAAGTTTTATCTTCAACTTTTGCAAAGGTGTCTGCATCAAGTATGTTTCCCTGATGCAGCTGCCAAGCTGTTTTGTGCTTGGTTGAGAAAAAACATCTTTAAGCATATGGTATTTGTGTGTTCGCTTAATTGAATCAATTGGAGGCCCATGGGAAACCACCGAGGGGGGTAAGGGATAGGGAGGAGGGAGGTCAGAGAGTTAGAGCAGGAGGGAGGGGGGGTAAACACTCTAAAAACAACTCATGCAACCTTTACTTACTCATTTCAGCTCAGCAGTTCATCATTGCCTCATCCACGGTGTGTTTCTCTAAACAACAGTATGATGATGAGCTTCAGGATAAACTCTCACAGGAAGTGGACTCTAAAAGCACTGAGGTTCCTTAAAGTTTATGGTTTTCTCATTAATGACCTCCTGTGGTTTGGCCCATTTCCTCTCCATTCATCTCACATTAGCCTCCTTTCAGGAGTCACTATTGTTTTGGGATTGTTTTCATTTTCTTAGGGATCTAAATGTTTGAGTGTCAACACAAACTTCTTAACATTTTGACTTTTGAAACTAAACCAGTTTTGTGTCTTTCTGTCCACTTTCTTAGCCACACAATGAACACATTTTAATGCAGAAAGACACTAAGTAAAATAAATTCTATGGTTCTAAAAATTTCGAGCTGGGCTACATCTTTCAAATATCAGACTGTATCCACTCTTTAAAAGGATGGATTTGTTTCCCTGGGTGAGAGCAACACTTTGAGGCCAATGAATGAGAAATTGAGGGACATTTGCATAAGTAAGACCAGACCCCCTGTATGATTTTCATAACCCAATATCCCCTTTTCTTCTCAAATTTCTATTGCAGGCATTGTGATTTGGAGTCAGCTTTTGTTTGATTTTTGTGTGGTTGTTACATTTTACTCTCACCCCGGCCCCCCCATCCTAATGACCTCTGTGACGGCTTTTTACTCTGTCTCACACACAGCTTTTGACTAAACAGGGAATATATGGCTCAGCCTCAACTTTCTCTCAAGAGTTATGACGTAAGCAGTGTGAAAAAGAGGTTTAGGCTAATTCAATGTCTATATATGTCCATATATGTGAGAGTCGGTGTGATGACGGGTCACTGCCCATCTCACAGGGTCCTTCAGTTTTCTGCAGATGCGCTCTATTCAGGAGGCGACACGCGGCGGGACGCTGCTGGGAGGTAGTTACTATTTCTCTATTACCATAGAAACTAACACACAGGCTTTCAGCTGGTCTAGGCCAGGGGTCCACTGACACCAACTTTCACACTACACTGAAGTCCTGACAAAACCCCAAATAGATCTCAGCACTCTGAATAATGCCCATTTGTGTGCTATGACACCAAAAAGTAAAGAGGCCTCTTTTTTGGGAAACTTTTTAAAATGAACACAAGATGAGGAAAAACACTTGGACATGGGAGCAGTCAAGTAAACAACAATAGCTGTTTACAGGTTATGAAGGGAAATGTAGGCAACAGATTATCAGCACAGATTCATGTTTATCTAGGTTAAGAGCAGTGTGGGATGGTGACAGTTTAGGCTTTTTGGGCAATCTCCTCTCAATGCAAAGTGGTTATTCTTTTTCTTTTTGCCAAGAGATGAGAGGTTCTCTACAGTAAATATAAAACCTGCAGCTTAATTTAGTGTACAGACTGAAAAAAGGGGCAGACAGCAAGCTTGAGGCTCCCTTATTGACAGGTTGTATCCGTTCCAGGGAAGGTTAAAAAAAAAAAAAAACAACTAAACTACTGCTAAACAAATGACAACCAAGACCAGACATTGACTCCAAAGGAGCATGTCCTCTCATGCTGTTATTATAGTGGTTGTCTTGCATAGATCTCCACACTGCTGTGTCACAGCTTGTTCCCCTACTATCTGCGGTTAGCTGGCTACTCAGTGCAAAACCAATGAAAAATATGATGTGTTAAAATCCAAAAGGATGCAGATGCTGAGTATGCTACACTGTGGACAATGAATCTGTGTTAAAAACTGACAGCAGGGATGTTAGTGCAATGTTAGCTGTTAGCAGCAAGTTCCAGTAACAGCAGCAGGCTTTGAAGCCAATTTTTGTAGTGGCCAAAGCATGTTATTACAAAGTCACATGCTGCACTGGGGCCCAAAGATAGTTTTACCAATAAGCTATCGTAATTTGAGCCATTCATTCAGATCTCATTTGGAAAGTCTAGAAGAGCTGAACAAATTTGAGTTAGGCAGGCGGTAAGTCCGAAATTAAACGGTCCAGTCAGCAGAAGTCTCCACATAAGCCCCACAACACGGACAATCTGGGCAATGTTATACCTGTTAGGTCAAGCTTTCTTGGCTTCAAGTGCCACTGAGCAGCTTTCAAAGGAATGAACAGTGCCCCACTTCCAATGCTGTATCTAGATTTTCATTGTTCGATCCATTGTCAGCAGCCAGTGGTAATCAGAGTCCTGTAGTGTGCTTGGCTAAGGTAACTAACAGTTCCATAGCTAAAAGCTTACAGCTAACAGCTAAACACACAGCAGGATTGAGAGTTTCTTCTCAGAGAAACATGAAGCCTGAAACAGTGCACTGCAGTTTACTGGGACATCACAGCAAGTTTGCGGTTTTCAATGTACAAAACTGCAGAAAAATAAAGCCTAGTAGGTTGACCGTTTGGAGGTAAAAATACTTTATAGGCCACTCATTTTAACTAACAACTTTAGATGCAGGCAAAATTGGATTTTGGGAGGGCTGAATATATTTTTTGGCATTGTTACAGATCAGTGGAACAAGTGAGTCTGGAGCCTTGGCTAACTAGCTACTTGCAATAGTTTCTTGTTTACCGTATGTACAATATATAAATTAGTTGTCAAGCGAAGGCATCCTTGTGAATATCATCGCTCTTTGTGTTTCTACAACATAGATTACTGCCAGCAAAACTGCTTTCTTTCAATCATTAATGTATTTTGTACCTATGGGTAATAATTGGGTGTTGTACAAGTCCAGTGATTGATACTGATGAGGAGTGAAGCATTTAATTGAATAGCTACAAAAGTTTCCACTTTATGATGCCTGATTTCAGCAACAGGTTAGCCATATTTAAATGCATGTTTATCATATCTGGTGGAGGCAGCGTAGTTTTAGTCAGTTTAATATCTTTCCCTTTTTTGACATCCTACTTGCTTTCCACTTGTGATTGTTTATGCAGCTGCACAACTATGATTTAATTCCTGAAATGTAACTTTTTGTTCATCCTTAATGTATGATGTATATATTACATGGTATGGGTAATAATTGGGCATTGTAGAAGTTACAAGGTCAGAGTTCACAATTGATCCTCTCACCCCTGGCAGGTGCAGCTCACAGGAGTGAGAGGAGGCGGCCCCTCATCTCTCCCACCTCTTCACGCTGCTCAGCGAGAGAAAGGGAGGAGTGTAAATGAGTGCACTCCAGAAAGCCATCACCTGCTCCCTCCACCCTAAAATCCCCACTAACTCGGCCAGACAGAGATATCCTACAACCCCAGCTCAGATTTCTACAACTCAGATTAATGAGAGAGAGGGAACTAGGGAAAAAGAGACTGACTGAGGTACAGAGAAAGAGAAATGAAGGAAGAGAAGGGGAATTAAGAATTTTAACTATTAGCATCCATGCCGGGATTTTGTTTTTTTCTTTTCCATATGTTTTGTTGTTTTGAGTATGAAAGCATTCATTGGCAGCAAAATGTACATTTGTCATGCTTATAGAGGGAACTGAATTGGACTGGAATGGGGCATTGAGTTTGTGCGCAGAGAGAGCCCAAGGGTGAGGTTGTGTATTGATGGGTGCCCCTCCCATCTTCTCCCAGATTCCCCCTCTATTGTGACTTTGAGTGAATGTATCCTCTTGCTAAGGGCACTGGAATGTGTCTTCTCAAGTCGTGTGATGGATGGGGCCTTGTTTTGCACTCCTCCGCCCCTCCCTCTGAATCCCTCTTTCTCTCCCTCAGCCTTTGACTCTTTCATCACATCCTTTTATTCGGCACCAATAAAAGTCAGCGATTCTTCATCAGCCGTTGTGCAGATCTGAGGGCCGCTGTTATTTTTCATCAGGAGTGTGTCACACATCACCATTCAGCCCCTCCGTCACACAAATTCAGATACTGGCACAGAGGCCGAAGCAGGTGGAGATACACCATCAATGAATTAGTCAAATGAGACACTGGGCATGTCCTTTAAATTTAATTTAAATACTTGGTTAATCTTGTTTAGAGGGTCTCTATTGCCATTTATACACAAGGGTGATATACTGTTTTACCTAAAATGAGTTATAATAGTAAAGCCAGTACAAATAAAATACTAATATTTCTACTATGTCTTACGTATGTAATGAGAAGCACAACGAAATTAAAACAAATACATCTTAATACATTGATAGAAAGACTTAAAATTAGATGAAAATATATATTATACATATTCAATTATAATTAAAAGAATAAAGGCAAGAATAAAGTCAAATATTTATACATGCTGATTGTTTTATTTGCATTTTAAACTGAAGATTTAACCTGTAATTGTTAGAGTTAGTTAAAGAAGTAAAAGCATCAAATGCTTACAATTAATTAATGAACACCACTTTCTAAAAGATGGCCCACAGTGAGCACTCACTCATTTCTACTAATAATCGATATAAACCAACACAAGCTAGAGTACTGACGAAGCATACGCAATTGATCATCATTTGGTGTATCTGAGTCCATCCTAAAGTCTTACAATATGCCTGAAATCATTAGCACAATATTCATGTGAACACATGTCCCGTTTTCACATAATGCCCCCACAATCACATATAAAGCATGAAATGAAAAAACAAACTTCACGCAGTCATGATTGAATTAGGTTAAAAAACCTTTATAGAAATCATGGCCACTTTCAGAACAATAAAAAAACAGACCGGTTTCGAGAATGTCTTCACCTGGGTACAAAATGTGGGACAAAGATCAAGCTACTATTTCATAAACTTGGCAATTGGTGTCATCCAATCCTGACTGAGTGACTGCAGGTGGGTGATATCAATGAAGCCCATGTTGAAGATGACACGCCTCCCCAAGTGTTAAAAAACATACTGCACTAATTATTGTTCTAATTCTACTATTATGTACCTCTTTAAAGTTTTTGGACATTCTGTAGTCCTTATTCTGCATTCTGGTTGCATATCTGTGCTCTGAAAATCTATCATTAAGGTGACCTGCATAACAAGAGTTGCACCTTTAAGTACATTATTAATATACAGTACTTGTACTTTACAAATTTGAAGTAGCTTCAAGTAATCTGCCACATTTCAGAGATAACTATTGTACCTTTCACTGTACATTTATTTTACATTTATAGTTACTTTTTGCATTTAAAGAACATATGTTTATATGATTAGATGCAAAACAATATCAATAATCTAGCTAGGAGTATACAAAGCATCTAAAATTAGCTCCACATTGATAAACCATTACATTAAAATGCTTTTATATGTATTTGTTTGTTGATTAAACAGAATAATATAATACTCTGTAATATAACACTTTGAACAGAACCATTCTGCATAAGTAGTACTTTTACTTTTGTTACATTAAGTACATTTTGCCGGGAATACTTCTGTACTTTTACTTAAGTAACATTTGTGGAGTATTTTTAGACTAGTACTTCTTCCACCACTGGCATAAAAGCATCAGAATAATTACCTGAAGTAAATTCCAACATTGATTACAAACCCAGCGCATAACTCCTTGTTTTCTCATGGCATATTTACTCACTGCTGTTCACCTGTTCACCAGGTTGAAGGGCCTAAATCATTGCGAGAAACATGTATGCAGTCTAATGTATTTTGTGTCCCTCACTCCCATTGTTTTTTTCTCCTGTTTGCAGCGAAACATCCCAAGGTACCCCGCACTCAGACATCATTACCCACCGGGGGCCTTGTGCAAAACAGGAGTGTCTCTATTTAAAAAGTATTACTCAACAGAGTGTTACATAAGAAGCTCCAAACAGGAGTCAGGCCTCGCAAAAATGAATCATCAGCTCAGTCATCATGTCAAACAACGATCCCCTGGCACTCACAGCACTTCATGGCATTTTACACAATCTAAAAAGACTCATACACGCCTAAATACAGACCGAAGTATCACTTAGACAAATATTAACACATTTTACTCTCTGCTTTATGTATGTACACACAGTGATGTCAACAGTTATAGCAGTAATTACAAGCAACCCTCGGCAGTTATTGTTTCAGATTCAGTTATGTACATCCATCATGATTACGCAATTGAATACTTCAAAAAAAATGTGTAGATGTTCACAGATCAGACATCACAGTCAAATAAGTCCTGTTTGAATAATTTACTGATACTAATGGATTTTTAAGTAACCTGATTAATTAAGCTTCCTAACTGATATCTTCTGCAGATCTTGAAATGTCATTACAATAAACTAACATTTCATATTATGGACAGATTTGCAGTCTTCTCATGTCTTGCGTGTTTGAAATGTAAAAGAAAATGTGTCTGAAGTCATACTGCTTTCATATAAATAGGTCAGTGAAATGTATCACTTCACCGACTTAAGAGTTCATTGCGTACACCTGAATCAACTTTGTACTATGGCAATATGTTTCTAAAGTTCTGTCCAACATCCATTTACATAAACCCAGGGGACAGAATATCAACACATGCAGTTCCATCAACTATGATGAAGTCCAGCTGACCTCAGACAAAAAAAAGAAGTCCCGCTGAGCAATTAATTCATCTCAATCTGCCATTTGAACCTCAACGAAGTTAAAGTGAATGTTATTGGATTCAATTATGAAACTTGAGTCTTAATGTCTTAAGTGAGAATTAATACATCATGTAAAGAATCAAATTATTTAAGAACTACAGTCATTGGTGATGATATGGCAGCCTTACATCTCCATAATGTTTCTCCTGTGGCAAGTCACGTAAGTTGGGATGGGAAAGTTTGGAGTGTTGGTTGGGAGGTTGGGATGAAACAGAGCAGACCAGAGAAGTAAAAGAGATGACGGAGCTGGTTTAAAAATGACTGAAGATATTTGGGAACCTGGCCATTACTCCATCTCATCCATACAAAAGAAGCTTTACAAGTAAACAGACATCACAGAGGCCACATACAAGCAAGAAAGAGTTGTTCTGAGAAAGTTTGGTGCCAAGAGTGACTGGGTACATTTTCATGAATTCTGGAGTACACTATAAATGTTCATGGATTACCTGTACAGGCAGGAGAGAATCATGACGGAGAAGCTGAAACATCGATGATTTAGAGGTAGTGTCATAAGGTAAACTGAGTTGTTAGTGAAGGACAAGAGCTGTCATAAGACAGTGGAGCATATAGATAATCTAACAATATAAATAACAAATGATTTTTCGTAATGTGGCCAATTCCCACATAAATCAACAATCAATAGACAGTCAGTCCGATAATATGCGGAAGTTATAAGTGCTGTATATTCACATAAGAGTTTGACCTACAGATGAAAATTAGCCTTTTGAGTGTCTTTCACCACATGGACGATGTTCTCCAATTACCAGACTGTGGGCTACAACTCTATTGGAAAGCGTATAGGGTTCTTTGAGTTACATTCTGAGTACTTAATTATATATAATTATTCACAGCCATTAATTCATTTTGATTTGAAAAATGAATAGTGAAATCAAGTCGATCATTACTTTTTACTCTTAATTATCATTATTTTGCACTGAAGAAGCCCTGCGTACTGATCTTTAGGTGTCTGTTTGGCAAAAACAACCCTCATAATGAAAAAAAAGAAAAATTTGAATGGAGGGACATTTCAACATTTTGTCATCACATTAATTTTACATCAATCACAAAACATATCAAAACATTTTCTGATGAGATACCTTGACACACTTACTGTACATACAACTTATCATTCACCAATACTTTACATATCAAACTTTCATCAGGATGCTATTCTATTTTTACCAGCGCCCTCTGCAGGCTGTTTAAATCACACAGAGAGACTTATCAACCACGAAACCTCCACACGGAGCAGTCTCTTGTCTCCTAAACATCCAAGAACAATTAAATGTAAATTCACCACCAGTTTTAAATGTAATGTATTAATAGCTTTCCTTTCATTCATTTTTTTAAAAGGGGATTTAAAAGATTTTTTTAACCTTGTCTAGAAATTTAAAGGCATGTAAAATCAGTGGAGGGAGGGATATCTAATGTGGATAAGCATTTCTATTGGATTGTTGCCACATTGAGATGTATCTAAACACTCAGTTTTAGACAATGAATTGGGAAGAAAAAACATGTTATAATAAGGACTCCCTAATGGCAGAGTTTCTATTGTCATGGGTCATGAGATTAATCCCAGAACTGAAAAGTTTCAAACATGGCGAAAATCCTCTCCTGCGCATTATGTTATTTTCTTCAGTTTTTTAGAATAACGTTGCTACACCTCCATTATATCCTGGTATCAACAGGAGCTCAATTACAGTTTTCCCTCGTAACTGCTTTGTTGAATCTAAGTCTTCACTTTAATGGATGTTGAAAAAACCCCTGCAGCATTAACCTGTTCACCGGTCTCGTATTGTTTTTATTGTGCTGTCATCCTCCTCTTGCTCCCACCTCACAACACTTTGCTGACTGTCAGGGGTGCGACAGAAGAAAAGGATGAGAAATTACTCATCTCGCCGTCTACGCTTCAGACATTAAGTGTGCACACAAGTTCAGGATATTTGAAGTTGTTTTGTCACAGTGATTTCGGAGGGGTCACAAAAGAGGCAGGGAGCCGTCAACAGAGGCAGATTTAGTATCGCCTCCCAGCAGCTGCCTGTGTTGCCTCCAGCTACAACGGTCTCTCTCTCTCCTCACACTTTTGATTCTTTTCTTTGCTGTTTTATTTAAACTTTGGAAGTATTTTTAATCATTTTCACAGGAAAGCTGAGAATTAATTAGGAATTTTATGCATTCTATTTTTCATTATTTTATGTCTCATTTTAGAAATAAACTAAGATTTACACATTTCATTTATTCCTCTTTAATTACATTTCTTTTCTGCTCTCATATTGTTCCCTTGTTCTTGCATTCATTCTACAATATTCACTGGAATGATTGAGATAATTTCATAATCATGAATTGTATTAATTTGCATTGTTACCTATTTATTATTTTTAAATATATCTCACGTAAAATACTCTTTGCTGCCATTGTGTTTTAAATAAAGACAACTGACAAATTAATTATTACAGTATTACTTTAAAGTACATTAGATACCCATGATTTCCTGTATAATTGAGTTTGGTCTACTAATTCCCTTTTTTTCAGTGATCAAATTCCTACTTTTTTGAAAATGTATTAAAATGGTTGCCAATTTTTATTCAGTGTTAATTAATAATCCATATTTTTGACTCAATATTTTATCTTCAAAGATAATACTCTATTTCATCTCTGCAGGGAAGAGGTTGTGAACATTATAACATATTAACATTTATTGGGGAGAAAAATAATACAGTTCAGACTAAAATTATCAAATAAATAAACAGCATAAACATCATGATATTAGGCATATTTGAATAAAAAACGGTAAAGAGGAAAATTTATATGCAAGTATATGTGATTATTCATTACACACAAATTTAACTTCATAAATTGAAACAGATGAGGTGAATTCTGGTGAATCACAGTGACACTAAATAAAACTGACTGATTTCTACATATTATTTAAATTCAATTTTGTCATTTAAAGCTGGTTTATTGTTTGCACGTAATTCATTTCTCACAAAGTCAGACAATATTTCAGAGACTTCAGCAGGAGGACTGATGACAGCCATATAGACAGTCATATATCTTACAGCTCTTTTAAATCATGTGCATGCGTTTATGTATGTGTGTGTATAAGGCAAAAGTCTAAATGTGCATGTTTTTAATCAGTCCTGGTATAACCTCTTGAAGCACAGAAAAACGGCAGAGGCATTAAAAACATAAAAGGGAAAAAGGGCAGTAATGAATTTAGAGGAAAATGGACATTAATGGTATTAGCATTACTCATGTTCCATATAACAAATTATTGGAAATTTGACAAGCACACCAAATTATCTCCTCATGCCTGACGGGAGTGTGGTGAAGTCCTCTCTACCTGCTGAGGAAAGACAATTTCTGCTCATTTTACTATTTTTAACAATAGAACCAACCCATTAAGACAAATTAATGTCATTATCAAGTCTCTATGAAAATGACAAATACCACCGTTTCGAGCAGCTTTAGAGGCTATTGACAATAATGAAATTCGCTGTACAGGTACTGAAAAGAAACACTCCAAGTAATTATTTTCTAGTAGCTTGTTTGTCTGCCATCCGTTCATTTGCTTTCAGCTCAATTATCTGACTCTGTGAGCATGTGGAGGCGCATAGTGCTCTGCGGCCCACAGAGCGAGGGCCCTAATTGGGCAATTACCGTTCTGTTTCGGGGCTTTTAGCTCCAGTGGAGAGTGGAGGGAGACCGCGGTGTGTAAAACCATGAGGACCTTACATGCACAAAACCACACATATACACTGTTTAAACAAAAACAAAACCCCACGTCCTCTATGCACATAACACAGAGCTATACCGCGCAGCAGCTTTAGTGCAGCTCGTGCAACAAACACTAAAAACATGAAAAGTGACGGGAGCTACAGGCCAAAGCACAGTCCTTTCAGGGACACATAATGCAGGTGCAGCACTGAATTATGTGCAACTTTACAAACATGTGATTATGTCACTGCATGGTAAGCCAGCTCATGTACATATGCAGTCTTACAGGTTTAAACAACAGCTCATCTGTCGAACCACCAGCTATAAATAGCTGAGAGTGGAGGGAGGGGGTGCACAGAGACCACAGGGTCAACAGTAGGTACCACTTAAAAGTGTTGTGCATTATCTGAAAGCTGGAAATGACAAGATTCATTTCAGAGCTCAACAATAAGGTTCCAGCAATACCGCTTGAAATGTCACAGTCATTTCAACTGCAGGTAAAAAGTCATAAAAGTTTGTGATGGATGTCATAACACACACCATAAATACAAATACAGATGGGGGACAAATCAAAGGAAAAATCTATATAAATGGGAAGTGAATGCAGATGCTTTAATATAGGGGTCAATAAACATGATCATGAGTATGCAAATGATGTGAATCATATGCAACAGTCCCAATCACTAGACCTTAATCCAATTTAAAGGAAACATTCATCCTTAAATGAAAAATCTGTCATTATCTTCTCACCCTCATGCTGATGGAAAATCAGGTGAAGTTACATAGTCCCCAAAACATTTCTGGAGCTTCACAGCAGAACAGTGTTGCAAGACTCCCCTACACATCTGAATTAGACCCGTTTCAAAACATAAAACAGGGTGCATGCAAACGATTTTAGCTTGACTGCTACAGAGATGGTTTTGGCGTACATAACATCTTTTCAAATCAATTTTGGATCTCTGAGCTTCCTGAGACTTGGATAATGTTGCACACACTGTATGGAGCCATTTTACGTTTGTTTTTTTTTTCTGTTGTTTTTTTTTTACATTTCAAAACAAGTCCCCATCTGCTTCAACTATTTGGGAGAATTGTGCAATGCTGTTTTGCTGTGAAGCTCAGACATGTTATTCTATAACTATAAAACTTCCCTCAACTTTCCAACAGCATGGGGTTGAGTAATGTGTAATGTGTTAATGCTCTCCATCATCACCATCATCAAAACACCAAAAGAGTGAATAAATATCTTTAGGAGAGTGAGGATCAATTCCATCCAGTATCAGCATCAGAATCCTATACTAATTCACTTATTAGATATCAGACTGACGTCACTGAACCACGTACCTATCCAGGTCCCATAATCTGACTGATTGATTGTAAATTTTTATTGTCTTACTAAAGGACTTGCTGTAGCAATTTGCTAATTTGCTTTAGAGTACTTTATAGTTCATGCATTTTGCCCTTTTAATAAGAAGCGTTTTGTGGTTTACTACTGCCTCATATAATGTTGCACATAATATCAATAATAATAATTGTCATAATAATAATCATCAAGAAAAAAGAGCTCCATTATCAGTATCAGTATATATACACACATTTAAGTATTGGAGTCAGAACCAAACTGAAAAAACACATTTTCACAGCCAAGAATGCAGGTAATGTTGACTGAAAACCTTCATAAGACAGTTTTAATAGTTTAAGGCAACATGTTACTAAATTATCAAGTCTCACCCTCAGGGCTTCAAATACTGAACCTCTTGGTTGGCATCCAACCAAGCAGCCAACCAAAAGTAGCAGTTTTTGATGAGTTAAGGATACAAATGTATCATCTCTCTTTAGTAAGTTGCATTTTGTTTCTTTAATTTCATAGTAAAATGTTTAACATGTCACATATTGCTGGGGACTTTGTGCTTCCATTGTGGGCACGCTTACGAAGGTGAACCCTCTGTGAAATGGCCACAAAAATTGTACACCAGGACTGAACAAGTTGTTGGTTGACGTAAATATTGCTTTGACTGATATTAAAAAATGTTAAATGAGCTTATCTAAAGGGGTCCACAGGATTGATAAGGCTAACAAGAACATCAAGTCTGATTGAAAAATAAAGTAAAACAGTAAATTTGCAAGTCAGCTGAAAGTGGCTCAGGGGGGATCAAAAGGATGTATCAGGCTACGACTTGGTTTAACTTAATTATCAAATCAAATAGAAGATGTGATATAAATATGAAGTTTCGTTTTATCAAATCAAACTTCATTCCAGTTCTACTTGTGTCTTCTCTCTATTCATACAGATGTCTTTGATGTTTGTGAGTCCTGCATCTGTAGCGATGTGCGACAGATGGAGCAAATTCGAGACTTTCAACCTGTGAAATAAAAGTTGGCACCCCGACGCCCCCTCCCCCCTCCTTTCCCTCCCCATCTCACCCTCCTCCTCACTAATTTTCATATTATCCCTGTGCTGTGTGCTCTCCCCCTCACTTTAACATTCTGTCACGCGCTCCCTGGATCATGTAGCTTGTGTTAATTAAACCCTCTTTCAGATCATTTTCTTGCTCAAGTGGCCTCAGTGCAGCACCCATTAGGCAGAAAGCTCTGTTATCTGAATTTCCAAATGTAGCTCAACATTTATTAAAGTGAAATTCATCCAGTAATTGCCCGCCTCGGTATGCCCCATGTCTCCCTCTTACCTCCAGGGCCACCTGCTCAGAGACACCTCCAACTATTTACCAGCATGACGCAGGGTAATTAGACCTCTCTGACCCCGTCCACTAAGAGCCCGGTAATTGCGTTAATAAAAAAATTAACAGCAGCAGCATGAGGATCATTATGTAAAAATACCCGGTAATGAAGCATTAGCCTTGATTTTATTTGGATTAAAAACAGCTATAGGTATTTAAAGGTTACAGTGTCTGCTAAAACAATATCTTTTCATTAAAATCCCTGTGTGACTAAGGAGCACAGGAGGTGAGATTTTAGCACAAATATTTAAGATTTCCACACAACTCTGCCATGATGGAACTATTTTCATGTAAAAGCCTTGTTTATCTACAATCCCCACTGACACACGAGTGACTGAGTTTATGCTCATCTTCTATGGCGTATAGATACACAATGAATCTTTTCACTTTGAAAAGCTGTTAACAATATTAAAGGGATATTTCAGAGATTTTGACACAAGGTGCCAAAGATGACACAACTGCCTGATGAAGCATGCCAATGGCTTATAAAATTAAATTAAAAACAATCTTCTCAACATCTTTAGAGTTTCTCTCTACTTTTAATGGTACTTACTAGACTACAATGGTACTATTAAGTATGGATTCATGTTCTCTCTGAGAGTGCATCAGGCTGAGACAATGACTTATGACCTGAGTCTTCAACGGGAGGTCCGAAACCCTTAGGAGGTCCACTGAGTTACTGCAGGGGGGCTGACAAATTATTGTAGATTAAACAATAAATTATGTTTTCAAAAATTAAAATGTGTCTGAAAATCAAACATATTATGGTCAAAGATATATATGTATCAAAAAAAAAACATTTAGGACAGCTAACTACATATTATTGAAATATACTGGCCTGTTATCCTGCGTGTAAGGCTAACACACGTAAAATAAGCCCTGCTGCAACTGTTGCTGACTTCTTTATACATACTGCTCCCCTCCATGTTATTATAGGCCCAGTTTAGTATGCAACACATTTTTACAGTTTTGTTTTTTTCAGTACAGGGTCCTTGCTCTCTTTCTGTATCGGCTAAGGTCTCCTTGGGATGAAAAACAATAAAGACCCCTGACTTAAAGAACAGAGACAGAGTGAGACTAAATCACTGTGCTTACACCATGCTTAGACAACACTTGCTGCATTATTTGTAATACAAAATACAAGTGCAACGTTTCTGACCTGAGGAAACATCTAATCAAAAACAAAATATTTCTTAAAGCAGATGAGCATACCGCGTTTGATACCCTGAAAGCAAAGTCCCTCACAGCAGCTGCAACTAACAAGCATGCCTGCAGCCAGCGCACATGAAGCGGAACTCTCCATTGATGACAAAACTTCAACAACTTCACTGACATATATTAGTAGCCAACACTCAGCCGCTGGCTGCGTCTGAAATTCTTGACCAACATGTTGTTAAGTTTACTAAAACAGTATGTTATATTTTTGTGTGTGTCTGAAACCAGAGTACATTGATGCAGAAACATTAATGTATGTTAGTACAGCTGTAGTGAAGACAACAGCGTCACAGATGATGGCATGTTACTTCTGTTTAGATCAGACAGACCAGACTCTGCAATGGTGGATAGCTGCTCTCTACTGTTTTTCCATTTTGACAGTTTTATTGTATTTTTTAGTAAGTCCAACAGCACACTAAAGTTCACAGAATAAAACCTGTTTCTTATTACAACATCAGGTAGAGTTAGTTTCCATTACATAAAATGTGGATATGGAGGCAGGGAGGCCAGTCCTGCAGTAGAAAGTCCAGAAGGCAAAGAGTCCCAGCAGGCTGCGTCCATCAACACAGTTTGCTAATAACAGCCGGCAATTTATTATTTTCTAAAAATGTTTGACCTAACCTGCAACACATTATCCAGTGTTTTCACAAAACCTCAAACATTGTCATCAGCCATTTAACAAAATCACTTCCCATTGTGAAAGCATCCTTTATCTACACTATCCTCAGTGTTAAATTGTGGAAACAACTTTGTCCACTCACACCAGTGAAGGTTTGAGTCATGTTTTCTTACTAAATCAACAAGGGGGTCTTTCATTTTTAATAAGCATTGCAATTACATCAAGTGCTATTTTCTGTTGTTGTGTCTGCTGTTGTTGTTGTGTACTTTATTTTGTCAGTGTATATATAAAGCGTATTTTAATGTACTGGTGGTTTTGGTTGTCATGGATCCAACTATGATTGTTAATACCAGTGATCTTTTATGTATGAGGATCTATTGTGTGGAAATATTTTGGCTGAATACAACACTCAGTGTCACTAAGAGAATGAGATGCACTTATTCTGCTATGTGATAGAATTAATTTTGATAACTTAAAATTAAGCAAGTTAAGACCAGAGGGTGTCATAAAGCTTTTTAACTGTAAATATTTTATGTAAATATCAATGCGTCTGTATACGTATCATTTCAGCTAGGATATATATTGTGTAAGTTTCTCTCTAGTTGTATTAATTGTGGATGAACTATAAAAGTTTGATCAGCCTTACATTTACTTGCAAGACATAGATACTGTATGTCAGGAGATATGTTAACATAATCATCTATATAGTGACATCCAATGGGCAAATAGTGCAATTGCAGTTGCTCAACCTGGTTTCTGACAGAATGAGCTGTCAGCCTGCTACCATCAGCCTTAAAACTCAACGATATGTGACACCTCTGACTGAGCTTCAATCTTATAGTAATAAAAGAGCTATGCAGAATTCTGTCAAACCTTCTTTCAAAAAAGATACACTCTTGCCAACTTTCTCAGAATGAGTTTTTGGTCATTTACATGTCTGGTTTTATTGACACACTGTGGTGGAAATCTCTGCTTTGAACTTGCTACGTTAAGCTCAGCCTTGACAAGAGTAAGCTGCATGTCCTCCTGGTTAAATCCTGTTGTCTGCATGACCATCTCTGAGAGGTTCAGCTGGGACATGACCAACTGACTTTAAATACCTGGTAATGAAGCATACCTGTAGCTAAATACCTATAGCTGCTCTTTTAATCCAGATCAAACCAAGACTAATGCGTCATTACCATATGAAGGTATTTGTTCACAATGATCCTCACACTTCATTTAACATCAGCCCCGCAGATCTCCACATGCTGCCCGTGGTTTCTCACATCAAGCTGAAAACCTCAGAGCTCCTTCATCGAGGCTTCACCCGGGACTGTTTCTTCTTGCCCCTGGTTCCCATTCTAGTCAGAACAACACAGTGATTCACTGTCTTCAGTCGTATTCAAGAATGTTGTCTTATATTAAAAAAAAACAGTAAGAGAGAGAAAATCATGCCCTTTTTTCTCTCACTTTGGACTGTTCTCTCATACTCTGTTATTTTCTTTTAATTGCTAATTTTTTCTTTCTCCTGTGTCAATGTGCTTGCTTGTTTGTAAGCAGGATTACACAAAGACTATTGAACAGATTTACACAAAACTTAAAATAAGGATGGGTCTTGGTCCAGAATAGACCCCCTAAACTGTTAAACACGCAATAAAGTAATAGATCCAGGGACTTCTCTCACTTTCTTTAATATTACGAGACTGACATTTACGTAATTACGACATTTACGTAACTTTCTTTGGGAATAATGCATGGATCTTGATGGAAAAAAACTGGTGTATTTACAGTAGGTGGCTGTTATCTATGAGTGAGCACAATATGATGTGGATACAAGACCTGGTGAGCTTCACATTATGATTAGGCAGCTGTGGGTTATCTAATATTTGGAGGGATGCAGGGCTACAAAGTTTGATTTAGGATTTGTCTTGATCAAATTAAGGGGGACTGTAGAGCTTTGGCAGAGCTATTTGTTCTGTCTTATTATCAGATTGTAAAGTACATTGAGTTGATATAACCTGCATGAAAGTTGCTGTACAAATAACATTTGAGGGATCCAACTGATGTTTTGTTCAGTCCATTGCAAGCACACAATGACCCTTATCATGTTTTTTGTCAGCGTTGTTGTTGTTCAGATCTACCTGCTACAGTGGCTATAAAGTGAAGTAAGGGTACAAATCCTCAAGGTCACAATCCCACAGAAATAAGTGTGCTTTAATTCTACATGTCGTGTCCTTATACAGCATACAGAAAATCAAAAATGTAGTATTTTTCAATGTGACACGTTTCACATCACAAACTATAACGACAGAAACGATTATAGGGCATGTACCACATGAGTTGTAATGAATCCTCAGTGGTTGTGAACAATTTAAATGTTTATTGTTGACGGGATCAATGTGTTTGCTTGTCATGGTCACCTTCTCTTTAGTTTCTCTGGTAAAATGTTCTTTATATCCCACAAAATGCCAGCAGCTGAAAAAACACACACGATTAATCTGAGATCAATGGCAATTGGTCTCTTATTTTGTCTGTTGTAAATGTATCTCTGTATCTGTGTATCTTTGTTCAGGAAACACTGCTCCCTGTTCACTTTCTTTAGTTAAATGGTTGAATAGAGAGCGGGGCCGTGGCCTCACTCATTACCAACTGGCCCTGTTGGTATTTACAGCATCATGGCAGGTTGACCTCAGAGTATTCATAGCTTCACACCTCACCCCCATTCACTGCTAGAAAATAAACACAGGCTGCACTGGCCCCCCAAAAAGAACCGTTTCCTGTGAAAAGATACAGACGGCTTTGTTGCTTAACTCAGCTGTTTTGTTGGTTTGTTGGAACAATGCAGGATGTTGCACGAGGAAGCAGAATCCAAACACTAATTAGGAAATCGCCTTTCCCATCTTAAATGCTCGTTCGGGCATCTTTTTCATTCTGATCAGTCAGCCATGCACAACCATCCACCTGCCAGCTCTAAACGATGAAGGTCTTTTTCTTCAAATCCTCCTAAAAGAATTTAAATGGGTTTTCATAAATGTGCACTTTGTGTCCAACAACATGGAAAGCGCTGCAAGGCCACTGAGGTGCTTGATTGTTGTTTTTGGCTGCACACAAAAACTGAGTCGTGCAAATGGTGGATGTTCGTCTTAAAGTTGCTTTGATGACCAAATTAAAAGTTTATGGACAATTTCACAGTCTAAATAAGTCTAGACAACTTGGAATTGATACATGGAACAATTACATTATGATGCTGTGAGTCCAACTCAAAAGCAGGGCACGTAATTAGTACCAGTCCCACGCCAAAAGTTTAGAAAAATCTGCAAGTGGCTTGTAGAAAGCCGAGATTGCAATTATGTATTAAAATGCCATCACTTATTATCTGTCTATTATTATCTGGATGTCATAAATGATTTTATTATCTTGAGATAACACAGCTCATTTTCTCGTGATAATGTGTTAATTTCTTGTTTTCTGGGTTGCGAATTTAAAATCAAGCCATACAAGTTTTTTCCTTGAGGTAACAAGTAAAGTAACATCATTTGGACTGTCACAGAAATCTGACCCGAGTCCTTCACCAAGAAATCCACAATCCAGCAGCATAAAACAACATAAACAAATTGTCCACAGGCTCATATAGGCAACTGAGAGGGACAGGGAAGGTCCCTTTTTTCATGTCACGGTAAAATATGCTGACCTGCCAATAAAAGAGTGGTTAAAACTTTAGAGTATCTGTTTGAAGGGCAAAAAAGATAGCCTTACATTGGACATAAACTAAATAAAACAACTAATTTCTCATTTGTCAGTCTATTTATGGTTGTACGGAGAACAAAAACAGCTGGATTGCTATCCAAGCCTCAAACCAAACTTCTCTACAACCTCCCACCTCTTTTTTATATAAACTATGAAGCAAAAAGTGAGAGGACACCTGTGTGACCAGCAGGTGATGGTGCTTTATTTAAAGCAGTTGTTTAAGACACTCCACTCCGGCGCTTGATGCCGAGGTTAAAGCCACAGTAAGAAAGCAAAGATTATACTACCTTTGTGTCAAGCGGCATTAAACATATTTAATCTTTTGCTGTTCATTTGGCTGTGAAATCTTTGGAATCACTGTTTCTAAAGACCAATGAGTGGAGCTTACCATTTAACCTGCCTCATGGAAAGTTTCCGGACACCCAAGAGTTCAGTAAAAGTGACTCAATTGCAGCCAAGTTTTGCACAATCACCTTTAATTTATTAAATAAGATACAGTTTGTTTTAATGTTTGTATTTTGAAACATCCAAGTTAAGCTAACAACAATAGCCTCTTCATTTGAGTCTCTAAAGAGGCTTTTCCTTTGAAGGCGAGGCTGAGAGAAACAATTCTGTCAGGCCCCCAGTCTCAGTAGAGGCCTACAAAGGCTCATGTCTGAAAGGACAAGGAGTTCTGAGAAATAATAGAAAAGCAAATGTTGAGAAATGAGAGCTTAGAAGACTAGAAAATTTTATAGAGTCTTTAAGGATAGTATTAAATGCAATTCCCAGGAGAGAAGATGAAAACAAAGGCCAGCAGAGAGGGGTATCAGCTGAGGTCAAATTGTGTCAACCTGAGTTATGTTCAGATGAGCGCACTGAAGTTGACCTGTGTACCAAGTATAAGCCTGCATCGGCCTGTTTAAAAAGCCCGCTTTCATTCCAGCTCCTTGATGCCATTATATCTCCAGTGGGCCATGTGCCTATAGCTGACAGCCTCCCGGTTTGACGACATTATTTTTTCACAGCCACTCATCAGTGAAGGCATCCTGAAATCGGCTGCGTTTGTGAAGTGGCACATTTGTGGTGTGGCAACAAATTAGGCTATTCATAAAGTCGGAACAATGACAAGAATTCCAGTGTTCGGTGTATAACTTTCAAAGGCCTGTTTCAGTGAAAGAGCTCAGGCACACACAGCTGTCATCTGCCTGTAGGAAATAGGTTTGTGGTATTACAGTTTGTTTATGTGATCAGAAGATGAACCCTGCATTTAGATTTCATCATATTTGACTTAATTTTCTTAATAGATAACAGTGTTGCATTAGAGGTGTACTTCAAAATGATAAAATCAAAAGACATTAAATCAGCAATAAATGTATTTATTGTGTATTTTGTACACTAGTGGTCAATTGAGAGCTACAACAATTTGTCGTTTAATCAATTAGTCTATTAAAAGACAAGAAATTGCAAACTCTTTCCATAATCGATTAACTGTCATAGCTAAAATGACAAAAACATTTGCTGGTTCCAGCTTCTTAAATGTAAGGATTTGCTGCTTTTCTTTGTAATTTGTAAAAGTAAAAGATGACACTGTCGGCTGGACAACTTGAAGACAACACTTTGGAGAATTATGATAAGTATGATGATTATTTTTTTCATTTAGGCTGTGCAGAATAATCGATAATGAAAATAATCATTAGTCGCAGCCATAATAGCGTTCAATCAAAGATCACACTAACCGTTTGTCTAACTCCAGCTTGTGAGCTCAACCACCTGATCATGAGCACAGCTGTAGCAGGTCATCCAAACACTACACAATAAGATACTGTCGGCTAACATCTCTCACCAAAATTAGAACCAACTGCCAAAAATCAGGGAAACATCCTGAGAGCGCTGGCTTGCACACAGGACTTGTATCTGTGATAATTAAATTGTTGACATCTTATTATTCTAATAGTCATGTATAAAAATGCCAAACACAATTAGCTCCCTTTAATTATCGCCACCTTGGCCCACAGAAGAGATGAGAGCTGCCTGCATGGAATACTTGGCAGGAGCCTCAGTGACAAATATGAATAACTTGCCATCATTCAGAAGACATTATGATGGCATGTGCTGACAACATCTCATAATCTAATTGCAACTACAACCCCTATTGGACGCTCTGTAAAATGTAGACTGGAACAGAAATTGAGACATAAGGAGAGAAGAGCCTGAGCAATGGGTATTTAACATTATTAGACGTCTGGTGTGGTGCATCTGCATCACCTGTCCATTGTTTTGTTATAGCCTGACGCTGAATTTAATGATCTCTCTTGAATTAGCATAACAGTGTCCACAACAATTAACATATTTACTCTAAATTCAGTTCACAACGTGGTATAATGTTAGCATCAACAACAAGAGAAATGTGGTTATGAGGCACTACATACAAACGGTGATGGGCAGATTATGTAAAAAAAAAAAAAAAAGATGGCTTGGTATGACAAACAAGAAATGTGGATCCTTCAGCATTTAAAAATAATAACTTGACTATGTCTGATATGTCATAAACATTCAGGCATCACCAACAATGGGCCAGGGCGTTATTGTTACAATGAGGATGTGACCAAAGTTGTATGGAAATTCAGTCCCATCAGCTGCTTTTTGAATATTTTAATGGCATTTTCATTTTCTCTTCATCGCAGGGGGAGAGGCCCATCGGCCTGAGTTCAGCACGGGAGGAGACACAGCAGAGACACTGTGTGAAAAGGAATGGCTTCTATTTCACACACACATTCTGACTCTGTCCTCACGGTAAACAGAATTACTGCCACTGTAACCCTGTCAGACATAAACAGTAAATGTCACAGCACATAATGGAGACCATGTTAAGAGCCTGTGTTGAGTGGCAGGCCACTTTCATGTCCCCTACATGAGACATGCGCACATCTCATCCCGCCTGCAACTACTGAAACACTAATGCAGCTGTGCTGTAGCTGTTTAGTGCAGGGGATGTAAAATATAATGAGTTATATATAGACTGAGGACTCTCTTAACTTCAAACCTGAAACATATAACCCACAGAATTGAGTATCTGCTGTGGACTATTTTACATGTGACAGACTTTTTATGATAATGTTACAAAGTGCTTTACATGGTTGAACTAGGAAGCAAGATCTCAGTAGAATACAAACAGAAATCATCCCAACTGAGTCAGACAAAAGCAGTCTTTAAGAGACTTATTCTAAAGAGTGTGAACACAATTATTTGGCTTCTTACAGAAGTAAAACGAACAACTGCTTTGACTTTTGATGTTCTGGAACAGTAACAGAACATTACAGTAAAATGAAGTAAAATCTATAGCGATTACAAGTGGCTGTATAACAGAGAAACAGCTACGCCTGACAGGGAGGCCCAATTCATTTAGTTAGATATCCACCTTGTGGTTAGAAAGTGGTACTACACCTGCAACTGCAACGCACACTTATTACTGATTGCTCTGTTTGACATAACTTGATCACTCCAACAAAGAAATAATGGGTGAATTATTGCCAACATTATTTAAAACTTGACTTAGCTTCTATTTGGATCCATCTAAAGTGTTGTGATAAGTAGGATGAACTAAAATGTAAATGTAAAGATACACATTCAACCAGTACAACTGGTTGTTCTTGCTGTTTGGTTTAATGTTATTTTTTTGTCTTTAATGTCAATTGGTTAATAAATGTTAAATGCCAGAGAAGCAGAGACACATAACAGCACTCACAACAGGTATAACAAAAAATGAAATGAAAGGAAACATTTAATTATGAGTTTGATTTGATCTGCCATTGCTTTAATTAGTACCATTTAGAGTTACTGAGGTAAAGTACACCTTTGAATGTTGTGATTTGACTACACGAAGCCTCTGGGATTTTACACTGTCAAACTTAATAATGTTGTGTTATGTGTTTTATGACTGTGTGAATTAAGTATACCTGCCTAAACTAATCTGAATAGGGCATCAAATACTCATCCTCTCCTCTTTATATCTCTATTAGAATTGAAACTCCGAGGCCTCGCGTGCCTCCTGAGAACTGCAGTGATGCTGCTGGGTGTTTCTTATTCTTTTCTCGGCTGCACCTTATGGCCTCGTCTACTTGCAGAGATATTGTCCTTTCTTCCTGCCACCCAACACACACGATGAGATTCCTCGGCGCACACAGTCACACAGGCTTTTAGACACTCATTAGCCCCTACTAATACAATAAGTGTCACCTTCCATTACATGGTGCTGGGTTGGATATCAGGATTGGAAACCCACCAAATCTCCACACAAGGGGCGCTACCCCCTCATGCACGGTATTGTCTTTCAGCCACAATGTGGAATTGTCTTCTCTTTGCTCTTTCATGCCTAAAATATAAATATGTACACTTTATTTAGATAAATGCACAAACTGAAAATTTCTCACTGACATATAAACGACCTTACAGACCGTCTTTGAGGGCGACACACATTCCTCCATTGTGTGGATCTTCATGTTAACTTTGGCACTTGTTTCAGAGAAGGCAGCTGTTTAAGGATCCACCACACCCCGCCCCATTCAAGCCCTGTTGTCTCGCATATGAACAGCACATGCAGACTTGTAAAAAATCTTAATTAAGACTCCTAATTCTCCGTGCCGTCGTCTGACTGAGGCTGTGCGCTCACGTGAAGCGCTGCTGAACACAGCATGATGGGTTGACGGTGTTGGACCGGGGCTGTCGTTCTCCTGGCTTTCACAAGACAGGGTGCGAAGAACAATTATGCTTAATGTTCAAAAACAAATCAGGGCTTAAATTACTTTAGTTGGCATTTCTTTGGCTGTGCAGCTACGTGGCTTTATTCACAACGAGTGCCATTTCTGATTTCTGAGCAGCTTCACTATTTTGTGGTTGTCAAGAAAACATAGAATTTGAGCCAACGTGATTATTAATTTAAATTCAAAAACACAACCTTTCACTTTTGGGGTCTAGGAGAGTGTAGGAGTCTCGTTTGTTAACAGATTAATAGTCCACATGCACATGTTAATGAATTTTTCTCATTATACTGAGAGGCTACAGTACGCCGTTCATCACCACACATGTAGAAATATGAAGTGACAAGTGTTTGCCACTGTAAAGGTGATTGCAGCTCAGGGTTTTGTATGCAGCCTTTTGGTTTCGGAGGCTTCTCCCTCTGCGCGGTGGCAAAGGGCATGTGGTCCTCTGCATGCAGCAGATGCCCTGCAGAAGATTTGCGACAGATGAGTCGAAAATGAGCGTGACATGTGTTAAACAGGCGAAGCCCCGCAACAGTGACATTTGACAAGATGATGGGCGTAGGCAATCATTATTGTCTCCACTTAAGCAAGCAGTGAATATTCAGGGCTGACGTCTGTGAAAGCAAAAGCCATAATACAAATCAGCCCGAACAGATTGTCATTAATGAGTGAGATGTTTGAGAAGGTCGTGATCAGACTCAAACACAGCAGGTAAAATGAGAACCGAGTGTTCAACTCTGTGGATCGAGATTCTATTTATTTGTCTATCTATCTATTTATCTATCTTTCCATCTAAGATTTTAAGTTATTTATTAATATAATTTTAAAACAGTTTGAGAAATAATTTCATATTTCCACTGTAAGTGTCTGAGTCTACGAATTCTGGCCTCAACCACTTGTACTCGTCTCTACACCCTAACGGACCTTTGACCTCGGACCTTCCTGCCTGACAAAGGTGCCAATGATGGTGAGTTAGGCATGGGGAGGAACATGCCAAGGAGATGCCCCCCCCCTCCCCTGCCCCTCCTCCCCCTTCCAGAACCATTTGGACCACAGGGAATGGGTTAATCACATTAGAGGCCCAGAAGAGAGATGGGAAGTAGACAGTACCGTGACAGCCGGGGTAGCACTGGCACGACTAATCCCGTTAGGCCGAGGAAAAAGGGGGACGCCATCGCGCCTTCGAGGCTGAGAAAGAAAAAAACATTTTCCCAGGAATGAGTTCACCTGTATGGTAACACAGAGAAGTTGGCCTGTTGATGCCTATTAGAAGAAACAATCGCACTTGGCACATACAAATGTTTTTTTTCATGCTGGGCACCACTTTATTGTCAGCGCGTGAAAAAAAATCAGCGGCAGACAGTGGCATCGCATGAGATCCTCTTTCATGCCACGGTGAAGCAGCCCCTTTCAACCCACTGCTTATCAGTCTCCCAAACAGTGAGAAGATGGGGAGGGGTGCTGTAAGAAGGATAGAGCTTACTTCATCTGCCATTGTAAGTGCACCCGAGTTCAACCTTAATGTAAACCTTTGCAGGCAGGATATGAATAGGATGCTCTCTATAAAAATATATCCTGCTGGGTAATCCGGCAGATGGCCACAGCAGCGGACACTACAAGCGCGGCTGGCCACTGCAGGGGTAACAGGGAATGTCCGATCAGCAGCCACTGGGAGATGTGGAATCAAGATTCTTAACTCCCCTTAGCAACGCTGGGAAACAGAGCCGTCAGTTTAGATCCATCAAGTTTCCACTTAATCTCGCCCACCACTTTTTTTCTCTCCATTTTCTCTTTTTTTTGTATCTTCCCCTTTTGTTATGGGGATTAAGCCAAGTGGTAAAACAGTGATTTAATGATCTTTCCATGGCTATGTGCACCACTTAAACCATGAGACAAACAAGCTGAGGCATTCTAAGAGTCACCCCCTCTAAAGGCGGCTGCTCAGGAACTGTGAGGCTTTTGATACGGCATTAAGCTCCGGCTGATTATTTTTCCCACTGTCGTGTGGTGTGCTGCGCTCTGCTATGGGAAAATTTAAGGTTTTGTGTTTTGTAAAGGCCCATTGTAAACAAGATGAGAAGAAAACTGTTGGATAATTACTTGATGATAGCTTCATAATGATAAAGTATGGTGAATTTTAATGATTTGTTAATGTAGAGGAGAAGAGGTACTGTCAAAATAATTATCTCAATATAAAATAATTTAAATGTAGATACATATAACTTATTTTACGGCCATAGTAGGTGTGGTTAAATGTTCTAATCAATCTACGCTAAGCTTCAGTTATGGTCTAAAAACTAAAAACTTAACAAATGACACATGATATGGTCAAAAGCTCTCATAAAAACTAGTAAGTGGACCTTAAGGTGGGTTGGGATTGTTCTGTTATTATTATGTAAAATTGTCAGAAAGAACTTCAAATTTAACTTTAAAGATATGCAGATAAGAAGTGCTATGGATGAAATTCTAACAACTATTGAGTTCTCATGTCAACAGATCTCCGGGACAACTGAGCAAACTCCTTCTGCTGATGATGATGACCATGTGATACGGCTGAAAGCTGCGAGTGCTACAAGTAATGCATTTTTAATAGCATTATGTCAGCATAAGGTGTATTGTGTTCATGAATTATTCAGTTCTTTTAAAAGTTGATCTCTTACCTGGGATTTCTGGCTGCCTGAGTGGAAGAGAAGGACTCATTAGTCAAATCAAGTGCTGCTCCATAATTTCCTCTTCATTGCACACAGAGCTGATCAGAAGCAGGATCTGTTCATTGAAGAAATACATTAATTTACACATATTTGACATAATGTAAGTCTCATAGTGTTTTTCCCTAAAAAACCATAACAAGTCAATGAAATTCTTACACACATTACATGCCAAATAGAGCCTCTCCTGTCATGGAAATATGAATTCCTATTGATCTGCAGTTCAAACTGCATTCAAATGTGATATAATAAATGAAGTAATACATAAAACATCTAAAATGGCATATTTTAACCCACAGATTAACTGCTCATTCACATGCGCTACCAACAATAACCAACAGATGGCCCCCAATTCAAGTAAGGAAAAACTCCCCCAAAAAAAGACAAAACTTGAAACCCCTCCCTCCAAAAAAGGAATAAACATAGTGTAAAATTAAGTAACAAGTGACATTAAGTGCTGACTGATAATAAGTGATGGACCTACTGTCTGTGTTGGGGCTACATGTCCTGTTAAATGCTAGGGTTTGTTATTTATGTGACACTTTGGAGTCAAACAAAGAGAGGATATGGATTACCTTCCAAACATTCCCATAGTTTACATTAACTGCTTTGGGCTTGAGTTGAGTTCAGGCATAAAAAAGTACCCCTAAGTAAATGAAAATTGTTAGAGGGCCCCCTTTAACAAAATGCTGGTACATGTGAAGGGCAGTTTGGAGATGAAAGTCTAAAGTTTCCTACATACTGAATGTTTCATGACTCTCCTCGACATGGATACCACAAAGTAACATGAACCTGAAACAGTCCAGCGTGAGGAAAGAGGAAAACCGAAATTTAAGGATTATACACTGATGCACATGACAAAGCTCAGTGTGTGTGTATGTGTGTCTGTGTGTGTATGCAGCACTCACTCTCACTGGGTAATAACTGACAAGGCATTGGCAGTGATCAATATGGAGTAGGACTAGAAAGCCATAATAGGAGGACAAATATCCGAGGAGAGGCAGTCTGGGTGTCTGGGTGTAATGGATTATAAAGGTGTTGGTGTTTAGGCTGGTCGGCAATAAGTGGGTAAGCTGGTGGTTGGCTGCATTGTGTGAAACCAGCATGGTCAATGATGGTGATAATGGGGAGGGTAAGTACTGTATTGGGGTTAATACTTTGAAGCTGGCCAAGAGATTATGCCACTGTTTAAAATATGGAAGACCCCTCAGTGAAATGCTTTGCTCGCAAGCTTAACAGCACACTGATGCGCTCAAGAATACTGTACTACAAGTCAGCCAGGAAAAGAAAATAGCTTGTCAATTACACATAAAGGCCAATTCAAAAAAGATAGTGGAGGCTATTTTAAAGATTGGGTGGGGCTGGTTCAACATGAAACTACTTGGATATATTTTTCAAAATAATCTGCGTCCTGATTGTCCGTATGATGATTTTGATATCCAGGTCTTGAGTTGTTATTTAATAGATTCTGGATGTTCTGAAATATTTTCTGGTGTTGTGAGGAGACTGTTTATCCTGTATTCTTCTTGACCTTGACATTTTTTGTCGCATTTCCAGTTTTCTCATCAGCAGTAGGGAAAATTGAATCATTAAGTGGTCAGACCGCTCTGTTCTTTAAGTAACAGTAGAACATTTTTGGGAAATACACCTTGTCTAGTATAGTGCCTTCTTGCTGCCAGTTGGGAGAAAACATTGATACCATTCTTCTGTATGTATAATAAATTTTAGGCTGGGGCCAAGAGACTGTTAGCTTATTTTAGCATAAAGACAGGAGACAGCTAGCCTACCTCCATCCACATGTTTAAATAAAATGTCAAGCTCACTAAGTAATATGTCACATTTCATTTATTTAATTCTAAGGGTTTTTCTGCTGGACTATTTTTTGGCCTGTGGCACTTCTTGGAGTCTCCACACTCACAAGACTCCAGTTGAAAACCTACTCCTATCATTAGCACGAAAAATGAGAATTTCACTTGCTCTTTAAACCCATCACCCATACATTACATTAAGACAGTTGGATTAAACAACGTCTCTACGACACAAGCAATACTCTCATAACAACTGTGAGTTATAAAATCACGATGTGCTACTTATAAAGATTTAAGCCCTGATATCTGGGTTACAGTAGTCCCATCAGGCAATCCAGATGATGCCATCTGTGATAAAAGAGCAGTGTGTGTGTGTGTGTGTGTGTGTGTGTGTGCATGTGTGTGTTTGTGTGTGTGGAGCTTTCCAATCAAATGCTGAGTGTTTCATTTCACTATTAATCCACGGCATCTCCATTAAGATGTTGATAGACATAAACACTGTTTATGCCGATGTGACGGCTTTGAAACATAATTCAGGCAGAACTGAGAGAAGTTGAACAAGGTCTAAGAGGCAGTGTGTGACTATTTTGCCTTAAAACATCAGCTTCAATCATGCTGATGGTACTCCAACTTATAATAGTCGGATTGGTGCCTCTGTCATTCCCACCCCGCTCCCTGCTGCCTGTTCTTGCATGCTTCAATAAAATACAGACATTTCTGATCGGCTGCAATATATGAGGAATATAGTCATGATAGTACAAGACTTACTTTTGAACGTTGGAGTATAAATGCTAAATGTTTATGTATTTGAGTTTTTATGCCTTTTTAAGTGTTTAATCAGTTAATCGTCAGAAGCTTTATCAAAAAATGTGCCACCATGCGGAAAAAGTCTAACCTTGTCAGTGTCCACTGCTTCTCAAAAAGGGAGAATTTGCTTTATTCTGCTTTGCAACAGTTTTGGCTTCTTGGTCAAACAAAACAATTGAGTAAAATACTTAATACTGGGTTTCTAATCTGTCTAAACTCAATGATTAAATGATAAATCAAGAAAAACAAGCCATCATCAATGCATTATTCATCAGTTGCTGTCTTGATTTCATAAGTTGTTACTATAAATGGTCAGAAAACTGCCATATTAATATTAATAGAAGGCAGCTAATGACTTTCAGCCCATAAAAATGAGACTAATAAATCCTGAGATAAAACACTGGATGTCAAAGTGCTGGCATGATGACTGACTGTGATTGGATGACAGAAGTAAATCTGCTGACCAAATCCCCTCCTGGCTCAAGCTGTGATTTGGACCAGAGAGATTTGTTTTCAGAGTGCTTCTCCGCCCTGCAGAGATGACTACTGACACTGTCCAACACAGGACCGCGGCAGGCCAGCAAACACTTTGTTTATTTTGGACCAGACAGCTTGGACTCAACTTTCACCGCTCCGTCCCGGCGTGCTGACGTGAAATAAACGTACCCGACTACCGAGCTAGCCCAACTACTCTATGGTAGGATTATTAAACTCTTGTTTTTTAAGCCTTTTTTTCTGGTGCCGCTTGCATATTGTTAGATAGCCTGTGTTTCATGTGCGTGTTGAAAAAGTTACCTGCTGCTAGATGTGCTAACTTTTTGTCAAGAGGACCCGACAGCTCAGTGGCTGACAGCCGCTTCACAGCGCTTCTAATTAAAGAGGTCCGGCTAGTTAGCATGTAGCGGTGGAGTAACGGTCACGCAATGAATTATGGGAAATCTGGGCGCGAGCGACTTTATGTTATAGAACATTTGTGTCCCAGGGCCCAAACTGAAAATGAATGGTGGGCTAAGGGCCACAAGCAGTATTGAATTGTATTGTGTTAGTGTGACATTCGAATGTGACATACATACAACACTTGGCAACACTTAATTCAAATATATGTATATGCATATGTATTGTAATTTTTTAAACATTTTCTTTTTTTTTTTTTTTAATCAGTACATCTGGTTGGCAATATCGAACATCATATCATATGGTGGGCCAGCTTTGATGCGTTCCATTGCAAGTCAGGAGTGAGGATTTCCGAGTCAGTATTCCTGACTTCCTGAGTTTCTGATTTGGAATTCCAACTTGGATGAATGCTCCATTTAACTTTGCCATGTCGGAGGTCGTTTTTTTAACGATTTCCAAACACAATGGAACGCACCATGCTGTGGTAAACTTGTAGTTTTATTACAGACCCCAGAATTTGGGAAAAATCATGGTTCATATTTGTTGAAAATGTGGTTTGCAATATGAAAATTACACTAGTTATAGTAAATTGTTCTCATTGTTACTTGTGTGCTGACCCTTCCTGTGGTCAGTGGCAATGACTCAATCCCTCGTTTCAAGTCCATCATGTAGTAAAAGAGTGTAAAGTGACTCGCAAATTCACTTAATAATTGCCACATCTGTTGTCCCCATGTCTCCTCCATCACAATAAGCTGGCTGAATCAATCAGCTGTTGCCGAGCATGTTTGTTTCTTTGGAAAATTAACTAACAATAGTTGTGTGCCACTTTGATAGGTGGTGATAAACTGTGACATTCAACAACAAGTGGCCCAGTGTTCAACACAGGAAATATGACAAAATCATAAAAGGCTTAATTTTGATTTTGATGCTGTGCATTAGACTTTTTACTGCTCTTTTTAAACTAATATGAACAAAACATAAAACAAAAACAAATTGCTGAAATGAATAACTTAACTAACTTAACTTTAGAATAAATGTACTTTTCATTGCTATAATGGGTGATGTTTTTTAGTTGACACCTGTGAAATTATTGACTTAAAGAAAGGACAGAAATATTGTGAATAATTGCTGTAGTGATTGGTCTATTCGTACCAGTTTTAATGCATTTAAAGACATGTCGTGTCTGATTACCAGTGATGTTGCTTTATGAATACAGATTGATGTGCTGACCCTGCAGGTTGGAGGATCCAATGTCAGAGCTGTCCTCTGTCCCCCAGCAGGTGCTGTGGTCGAGACGTGAGAAGGGGTCATGCCTTTGGTCAAGAGAAACATTGAGCCTCGACATCTGTGCCACGGTGCGGTGCCTGATGGGATTGGCAACGAGCTGGAATGTGTAACCAACAACACGCTGTCCGCCATCATCCGCCAGCTCAGTAGTCTGAGTAAGATCACAGCGAGTCACATTTAGCTACGTTTGTGTCACAACACGTTCACATTCACCCAAGGCCACTGCAGGGAGGGAGCTGCATGACCTTTTTACCCAATGACTGTGAAGTGTTGCCTTTACTTATGTAACATGACTTTTGAGCAAAGTCACCACAACAGGATCATTTACATTCACTAACCTTAAAAAAACCACACCACATAACAATTCCTTATTTCTGAATTTGTTTACCATGCGGTGTCATCGTAATTCATATTTATGCCCCCTTTGGACAAACGCAACACAAAAGCTCTGCACATTTTTTGGTTGCCAGTCAAGTTATGACGTGAACACACCAGCCAGCAGATCATATCGTCCATGTTGGCTCTTGGATCATTTTCCCACACCATATATCCTTGTGTCGCTTTGATTGTTAGACAAATGAATATCACATTAAAGAAGCAGTTATCACCCAACTGGTTGATTTAATACCCAAGACTGTAGTCATTACTAACTATCTGTTTACTGTAGGCTCAAATCAACAAATCTATACAGAAGCAGGCTAGTTTAATGATGTGGGCTATACCTGCATGTGTTTGTTTTGTTGGTGCACTGAAATACTAAAATGAAGAGGAAAAGACTGTTTCAGGAAGCAAATACACTCCTGGACATCTGGCCCTGACGATTCCTCTGATTAGTGTGTATGTGCGTGCGTGTGTGTGGATTTAGTGAAGTAATAGGAGCTTAGAGCTTACCGTAAAGCTTTGTATCGCAGTAAGATAAGATGCAGAGTGAATGGGTGGAGACACAAATGGAGGCAGTCTAATGATAGCGGCCACACAAAGTGGATCAGAGCCGTTTGATGTGTGTCGGTCATTGCTGTTGTGTGCAAGGAGACTTGTGTACAAACAGTGCTTGTCAAATCCACATTTTATGAGATGGTTTAGTAAAGAACTGGCTGGATTTGTGTTGTATGAACTCTTATAAAGAATTTATGTAGTAGTAACCTGTCAGTTAGGGTCTACTCCACATTATTTACTAAAATGTGTGCGCAGCTCGCTACCTTAGAGATTTTTTTTAACGACCAGCAGGGGGAGTATTCACTGGTTTCAAAAAGAAGTTTGATCAATGGAAGGATGTGAGAAAATGACTCTACTTCTCACTTGATTTATAACCTCAGTGAGGAGTTTCCTAATGAGTTCATAGTCTCACGTCTCATTTTTCTTTGCTCTGGTTGCAGGTAAACATGCAGAAAATGTTTTTGGGGAGCTTTTTAACGAGGCCAACACCTTTTACGGGCGCGCCAACTCACTCCAGGACCGGATCGACCGCCTGGCCTGCAAGGTCACCCAGCTGGACTCCAGCGTGGAGGAGGGTTGGTTCAAGTTTACTGGAATTAATCTAGTCTAATTTTGTCTGTTTCATATCATTCATGTATTCTCGCATGTTTTTTATATAAGACATAACTGTTATGTTGTCACTGTTTTGTAGTCTCTCTCCAGGACATAAACATGAGGAAGGCATTCAGGAGCTCTACTATCCAGGACCAGCAGGTTTTGTCCAAGAACAGCACTCCGAAAGCGGTGGCCGAGATGCACAACAGCAGCGACAGGCCTCCTCCCCTCAGCAACCTCACGTCCTACAGGTGCTGCATAAAAACTGCGACATCTGAAGAGGTTACATTTTCAATCAAGAGTCTCGTTTTATGTGGGATGTTGTTTTTTGAAATATAGGGAGGATTCCACTGACGCAATGAAATTCTACTCAGACCCGTCATACTTTTTTGACCTGTGGAGGGAGAAAATGCTCCAGGACACGGAGGAAAAGAGGAGAGAAAGGCGGCGGCAGAGGGTGAGAGCACAGTTTGGCAACTGCTTTATGTTTTGTGTGTTTATTTCGGCTGATTTTTTTTCTGTATTTATTTATTTATTTTCTTCTCCCCCTCGTCCAGGAACAGAAGCGAAGCGTGGAAAGCAGCACCCTTCAGCGTGAGGTGAAGAAGGTGAGAAAGGCTCGAAACCGAAGGCAAGAGTGGAACATGATGGCGTTCGATAAGGAGCTTCGCCCGGATCACCGCCATCCGCAGACGCTACGCCGAGGGGTGTCATCCGAGGGCTCGCTGTCCCCAGATGGCAGGTAAGTGCTCACTTCTTCTTTGCTTTTTCTGAGTACAGATGCAACCTATATGTTTTTTTAAATAGAATCAACTTGTATTTATTTTACTTAACACAATATGGGGGGAAGAAAATTAAATAATCGTATGTAACGTTCTAATCACATAACTGGTTACAAAACATGTCTTCCATGTCTCTGTGTCCTTGTTTTTCCTGTCAGCCTTTACTTTGTCACATCTACAGGAGGCAACATTTATCTTGGAAATGCGCCTTTAAACTGATTGTGTAACCGAACGATATGCAGAAATATGATAATCAAGGAAAAATGTAGATTTCTGGAATATTTTAGTGAAAAGACGGCAACTGAAAGGAATAAACTCTAAGCTGGACTTCAGAAGGGGGATGGATCCCATTTTCCTAAATAGGACCTTGTGACTCGAATATCTCTGTTGTGTAAAGCTTCACTTTTGATTTTATAACAACAAATCCCACCATCTGGTTACGTGAAAGCATCTGAATGAGAAGCTTTCTGTCTCTCATTGTTTATCCAGACCTGACCTCCCCGACTACCCCGTCCCTCCGGTGCCTGCCCACGCCGCTTGTAATTATGCCAAGTCACATGATTACGTGCCTGGGAATGCACACCCCTCGCCACCTGTGGAGCATGAATACCACAGCATTGATGTCAACTACAAGCGGGTAACCTACGCCACAGAGGAGCCTCCCGCTGCAGACCGAGTGAACGGCTCAATGCGTCCACCTGCAGATTACAAGTATGTTTGTTTGTGGTTTGCATAATCTGAGAAAGACTTGATATTGATGTCACTTTTCAACAGAAACATAATCCTCTTTCTTTCAACCAGCTCTGGACCCCCGCCCCATACCCCTGGTCCGCCCATCCCATCAGCCCAGACAGCCTTTGGTTTTCCTCCGGGTGCATTGCCGCCAACACCACATAATGGAGTTTTGCACGCAGGCCAGGGCTTCCCGCTGCCTCCTGTACCTCCTCCGGGGCCTCGCATGGTCCCTCCTCCCCCAGGTCCCCCACCGCCACTTCTCCCTCCCCCAGCTGCACCCTCACACCTCGCAGGACACAGCGACGGTGGCAGGGGTGAGTCGAAACCTGTGAGAGATGCAAGAAGTGACCTGCTGTCTGCCATCCGCATAGGTGAGTCAGGGTATCGGTTTGTCTGGCAGTGTTGTCTGCTGGTCAGATAGAAGCAGAAACTACGTCTTGTTCTATATTTGGCCCTGTATGTGATGGGTGCACAACATGTGATCTTATTTTGATATACTGCATGTTCGCCCTCAGGCATCCAGCTGAAGAAAGTTCAAGAGCAGCAGGAGCAGCAGAACAAGCGGGAGCCAGTGGGCAACGACGTGGCCACCATCCTGTCTCGCCGTATTGCAGTGGAGTACAGTGACTCTGAAGACGACTCTGAGCTGGAGGAAAACGAGTGGTCTGACTGACCACATGGCTGAAGTTCTGTTTAATGGATCTTTAGAGAAAATAAATCAAAAACTATGATTCACCCAGTCCAGCTCCACTCATTGGACTCTACATACCAACCCACTGCCAATGTTTGGCACAGATTATCTGGTAATGTTAGGGGTTTACAGATCCAGCTCCAAAACTCCTCAGGGCGACAGCGATAATGTCAAAAATGTTTGATTCCCGATTTAAAATCTGGAACTCCATGACCCTTCAAGCCAGACCGCTTAAAATCTCACCGCAAGTTCTCACTGAAGAATATCAAAACTGTGTTGACCAGGTCCCCCCACTAATCAAGACTGGTTTAACCTTCTGTTTCTGTTTATCCCCTCGCTGCCATGCGGTACTACTGCACCACGCCAATCTCCATTTTGTTTACATCTGCTTCTCCATGGGATCACGCAAGAGGGATCACATATGAGCCCAGTCTGTAGAGCCATGACGCCGTGCCCCCACTGCTGCACAGAGTTCTGTTGCTGTTTAATAATAATTTTCAAGGTGTTGCGTGTCCAAGCTGCACCAGATTCAACACTGCACTTCTTTGGGTCTTCAGCAACAAATACGCAAAGTGAGAAGTAGAACAGATGAACGGTTTGCAAGATATGTGAAACACATTCAGATTCTTTGCTTTGTAGTTAGATGTGCTGCCACTAAATGAGTTAGCATTTCTTCAGAAACAGATGCATTTTCAGATCCTCTGTACAGAGTTTACTTAATTATTGCAACAAAAAAAGTCAAGTTTTCAACCTCATGTGAAATGGTGAACCATCAGTTTTGTAACTTTTTCAATCCAATTTCCACAGTATAATAAAATGTTCCCTCTTAATAATAAAGAGAAACACCTTAACAAACCATGCCAGTCACTTCAATAATTGAATGTGCTGTTGACCTTAAAACAGATGACAGAGTACTTTTTCACTGAAGACATTTTAACAGGTAACAGTTAAGAAGGTATAAATATTAAAATGGTTGGCTGGGTTCCGTGTAGCAGCTTCAGTACTGTGGATCTGCCGGGACGCTTAAATAGAACATGAATCACTTGTATGGTCTATGTTTTTCCTTCCCATGAGGAAAGCCTGCTGTTTATGAACGAGTGCAGCAACATAAAGTAAAATATTGTGAAATGACACATTCCTGATCATGTTTTTGGACCAAATGTACACCTTCCTATTTTATGTGACTGTTTGATTTATATTCCATGACACAACATGTAACTGCTACCTCAATCTGTGACCGCCTCACTGTCCCACGGTATGTGTAGTAGACAGTCTGAATACAGCTTTGTTCTGCCATTTAATTATTTGTTGTGACGTGTCTTCGAAAATGTTGACATTTCATTAAACATTTTTCCATATCAGCCAGAAAATCTTGCTGTGATTGTCTCCTCCTTTACCATCTTTTTGTTTTGTCTCTCAGACACAGAGCAACATAATCCTATAGCAGCTAAATTGAATGCTCTGTTTATATTTGATTACAGTTCATGGTATTTATGCACAAGTAATTATTATCAGTTAGTTATTGGTATAAAGGTATCAAATCTAAATAGTACCCTGGCGTTGCATGATAAAAATAGAATATAAACGAATATTGATAAAGTGTCTCTACCTTGGTTCTGTATTAAAAAACAAATATAACGTGTTGAAACTATCCTAGTTGGTTGATTGGGGGAGGACATCTCGAGTATATCCAGCAGGGGTCAGTAACAGCGCCTGGTGACAGCGAGCAGACCAGCGGAACTCATCGTCGGCTAAAAAGCTGCAGAGCCATGGACGCCATCTTGGCTCTACAGACAGCCAACCACGGCAGAGCGGAGGAAACCGGTTGAGCCACAATGGAGATGTTTTCTTCCCGTGACTGTCCGGTGCCTGGCAGGTGATTAGCACAGGAAGCTCCTCCTCTGGCTGCTACGTTAGAGACAAACCTGGAGAACTGTATATTTAGATAAGGTAAGATACTTCTCGTAATGTTAGGGTTTTTGATTGAGTAGTGTTGGATTAGTCCTTTCAATCTTATTATTGACCGAATAACCGTTCGTGATGGTGATGTAGGCAGCTAGTGTTTGCTAGCTAGTTACCTGACTAATACGCGCACACGCATAAATCAGCTTTGCTAGTGCTGACATTACGCTGCCATCTGGCTAACAAACATAACCCAGCGACGAATAGTAGTACCTTACTCTACCACGGCTTTAACCCCGGGTTAAAGGGAACTCCATGTCCGGTGTCGCAGCCTCAGCTGAGTTAGCTAGTGACCTTTCAGTGTCAAGCTTGACCATTCATTTCCCATATAGAGCACTCTATACTGTGGTATAGACCTCACAATATAAATGTCCATTTCATCGTTGCGTTTTGAAGCAGCACACTGTGTTTAAAAAGCCCGTGTAAGCTGACACATTAACCCTGTAACTTTAGCCTGCTTGTCACAAGCTAGCCGTGAAATGTTTGTCTGCTGGGTGTCTTCAATAAAAATGAGCTGACCGCGTTTGTGTCTACATTGTTCCTCAAGGGATTCTGCAGGACAGAAGCAATCAAGATGGATACCTCAAAACTCCCCAAGATCCAGGATGAGGATCGAGAGAGCCAGTTCGGATACGTGCATGGTGTCTCTGGACCAGGTCTGGTTTACTGACCTTCTCCTCTAATGACCACATTACATTGTTCAGCGTCTGATAAGTCTCAAGCCACTTGATGTAATCAAGTTGAAACACTGTGTTGTAAAACAACCAGGTGCTAATATTTTCTTTAGAATACCTGACAAATCGAGAAACTTCATCCCTGAATCAAACAGAATATTTATCCAGGTCCAGTATTTATATAATGGAGGCATCTTATAGGGCTGTGCAATGTAATGATGTAGACCCTGTGATGACAGAAATCTACCTTGTCATATTGTGCTTCATTGTTTATTCTTTTGTGTCACAAGTCAAACTCTCTACAGTAAAATCTTTAGTTATTTGGATGAGGCTGTGTGTTCTTTCACACAGCCCGGATGCTGGCAGTATATTTGCATGAAATCAACCAAACAACCAGATCAAGAAACTTCATCCCATTGACATATTAAATAAATATTTGTTTGATGAATCCGTTTAATCATATTGTTCCTTTTTTTAAAATGTGTTTAATCAACAGTGGTGACAGCTACTGCGATGGCAGGAGCAGCCATGTATGAGCTGGTTCGCGTCGGTCACAGTGAGCTGGTGGGAGAAATCATTCGTTTAGAGGGAGACATGGCAACTATCCAGGTCTATGAGGAGACGTGTATCTTTTCCACTGCCATATTACCTTCCTACGTTGTTAAACATGTTACAGAATATGTCATGATCTTCCTTAAATCTAAGTTAACGCGAACAACATTTGAACATTTTTTAAAGCTTCTACAATGATAGAAAATAAGAGTGTGACTTTAAGCGTGTTTGCAGTTTGTTTTGCTTTCCCTAACGTGCCGCTACAGCTGGAGTGTCCGTCGGTGACCCTGTCCTTCGGACAGGGAAACCCCTCTCTGTTGAGCTGGGACCAGGAATCATGGGCTCCATCTTTGATGGTATTCAGCGTCCACTAAAAGACATCAATGACCTCACTCAAAGTATCTACATCCCAAGAGGAGTAAACATTGGTGCTCTTAACAGAGACATCAAATGGGAGTTCACGCCCAGTCAGAGTCTTCGGGTATGAAAAACACAATTTTCAGTGTGTTGTGTGTCTGTCCTCTGCAACTGCTCCGACTAATTTCAAGTGATCTCCTCTCTAGGTTGGCAGCCACGTGACAGGCGGCGACATCTACGGCATGGTGAATGAAAACTCTTTAATAAGGCACAAGCTGATGCTTCCACCGCGCAACAGAGGCACCGTCACCTACCTCGCCCCGCCTGGAAACTACGACGTCACTGTGAGTGTCTGTCCAGGTGCAAAACCCCTTTTCTGTAGGATCAGAATTTTCCACGTCAAACTGATTTTCTGCTCTTGTTGCACTCAGGATGTGGTTCTGGAGCTCGAATTTGAAGGCGTGAAGGAGAAGTTCACCACGTTGCAGGTGTGGCCAGTGCGACAAATCCGGCCGGTCACAGAGAAGCTTCCTGCTAATCATCCACTGCTGACTGGACAGAGAGTTCTGGACGCACTTTTCCCGTGAGTAGACCATCAGAGAACATTATGCACTCATCCACCTACATAACTATAGACGTTAAACAGCTGGTTCTCTATGTGCTTGTAGTGGAAATCATGATGTATTTAAATATATTGAGATTGTCAAGACTTAAGCCTGTATTTTACATTTTAATTACATTCTGTTAGCTGCATATGAAACTACATGAACTTGGTGCTGTATAGTTGTGTGCAGGGCGGCACCACTGCTATACCAGGAGCCTTCGGATGTGGAAAGACGGTGATCTCGCAGTCCTTGTCCAAGTACTCCAACAGCGATGTCATTATCTACGTTGGCTGTGGAGAGCGTGGAAATGAAATGTCTGAAGTGCTGCGGGATTTCCCTGAGGTGAGTGGAAAAAGGAAATGTATTTTACCGGGTCACTTTCAGTTGCTTTTTTTTTAAGGTTATAAAAGTATAAATGATTTAAGAGAAATATGAGTGATTTTATTAAATATTTGTCGAGAGCAAATCTTTGGTCCATTCCCATTGTATAATGATAACACTGCTCCTGTCCAACAGCTTACCATGGAGGTTGACGGTAAGGTGGAGAGCATCATGAAGAGAACAGCGCTGGTTGCTAACACATCCAATATGCCTGTGGCTGCCAGAGAGGCCTCAATTTATACAGGTACCAGCCATTCAAATTCTGCACTCTTGTTGTTTATTTTAGGCACCATCACAGGATTCACTTTTGGTCCATGTTATTTTTAAAACATCTGATTGATGACGTAGTTAACATTAGTAAATGCCTTTTTCTTCTTACGTTTGTGATCGTTGCATTTTTAGTTGAACATATTTACCTCTGCAGGTATCACACTGTCCGAATACTTCAGAGACATGGGCTATAATGTGAGCATGATGGCCGACTCGACATCTCGATGGGCTGAAGCTCTGAGAGAAATCTCTGGAAGATTAGCAGAAATGCCTGCTGGTAAGTTTGTGACACATATGATTGATTGTATATGTATTTATAAAGATGCTGTTAGGCAGCCTGTTGTGAATCCTTCACAACTGTGTGTGTGTGTGTGTGTGTGTGTGTGTGTCGTTGTCTCCAGACAGTGGGTACCCTGCCTACCTGGGCGCCAGGCTCGCTTCCTTCTACGAGCGCGCAGGTCGCGTGAAGTGCCTGGGAAATCCTGAGAGAGAGGGCAGCGTCAGCATTGTGGGAGCGTGAGTATGATTTTATATTTTAGCATAAAGCAGCTGATACTTGTTGAAGTCGACTTACAGCAGGTATATTAAAATTACTCACTACTGGTGGTTTTGATGTTTTAGCACATGCATTCCCTTTACTTACAACAACTGCTACCACTATTATTGCTTATTAACATCATTTCAAAGTAGACCAAGGGTTGAAAATGAATTTCCTGACACTAAGCAGCTGTTAATTTCAGTTCCTCTCTGTAAAATCATAATTTGACTAGCTTAATTTGCAGAACTCCTCTTTTTGGTGCCTGTAAGGATCCTTCATAATCCAACATTTAAGTTTCTGCAAGTTTATTGTCTGCTTTGCAACCTAATGGAACTTGAAAAGTTGTTTTAAGGCTACACCTCCTAACTCAGTGTTATTGGTACTAGATATTTAAGGTATGTAATTACTGACCTGGCTTTTCATCAAATATTCTGAATTCCTTTTAGTGTGTCACCCCCTGGTGGAGATTTCTCAGACCCTGTCACTTCAGCCACATTGGGTATTGTTCAGGTAAGTAATGGATAGTGGCTCTTTGTATCGTAATGTCCTATCATTCTAACATTTGGCTTTGGCTTTCTTTTTTTTGGTATCATTTCTAGGTCCACGTCAATCCTCCATGTTTTTGTCTTTGTAGGTGTTCTGGGGTTTGGACAAGAAGCTGGCTCAGCGAAAGCACTTCCCCTCTGTAAACTGGCTGATCAGCTACAGCAAGTACACACGAGCTCTGGATGAATATTACGACAAACATTTCCCCGAGTTTGTTCCTCTCCGCACAAAAGCCAAGGAGATTCTCCAGGAGGAGGAGGACCTGGCAGAAATCGTGCAGCTCGTCGGCAAGGTGAGGCCGGTTAAGATTATATAACATGATACACCACAAACTGTGGGCTTAAAATCAATTTACGATGTCAGTCAACATCTGTGAAATGAGAAAATAAAGCTTCCTGCATACTTCTGGCTACGTGTAACATAGGCAGACATTAGTGTTTATAGCTGGAAGAGCTCGTTGATCTCACTCTGTCTGGAAGGCGTGGAGTTGCAGCTGGTGTCCTTCAAATAGTGGCTTTACACCGGCTATGTTTGTGTATATTTATGGCACTGATGCTATTAGTCTATGTCCAAATTTTACCCAATGAAGGTCAGAGGATTAAGTGACTGACTGTTACATCTGTGTTCTGTGGATATTGCTTTTTATAAGAACAAGAGTTAATCTTTTAAATTGTTTGCATGCTAACTTGGTCAATCAACAACTAAAAAAAAAAATGTGTTGTTCACAGGCTTCTCTCGCTGAGACCGACAAGATCACTCTAGAAGTTGCCAAGCTCATTAAAGATGACTTCCTGCAGCAGAATGGTTACACCCCCTACGACAGGTGAGGACAAAACATCCCACCAACTACAAAACACATCTTTTCCATTTGCCTACCTGAACGGCTTTCCCACTTCTGTTTTTTTTTCAAACCCACAGTAAACAGATTCCATCTTGTTAACAATGAAGAAGCCCCATCTTTGCTCCACAACAGTTTTCATATTTGATTTCATATTTAAGTCACATTTTAAGAGGGAATTTTCTCACAAGAACAAAAAGTCAGCAACATCTTTTGGAAATATAGCCATGAGCCTTCAGCAAATGATTGCTGTCAAGCATGTACGGCCTAGAAATGAATGTACTGTAAGTGATTTCTGTGGTAACAATAGAAAAACTAATGTGGTCCATTAGTTTAATGTATAGCAAGGTTGCAACATCTAATTATTAGTGGATGAGAAGGAGATATGTCTGTAAATATTTCTCCTTAATGTAATTTTTAATTAGAATTTATTGACAACAACACCCAGGTCACAAAAAGATAAATCAAAATACATTATCAGATCTATCCATCCTGAAACAAACGTATAGTCATTGCAACATATATCAACAACAAACAGCCTAAATTAAATGGATAGAAAAAATAAAAAAGAGACACAAATAAAAGCAAAAGTTTGATCTTACTTCTTATATACAAATTAATTTCCGTTAATCTTTGGAAAAATACTTAGCTGTTGAGTTAATAAATGATTGGGGGGGAAAAAGCTTAAAACTAAATAAATGATTAAAGTTTACATTTGATGTTCCTTTTCATTAAATAAAATTTGACTTCTTACATAAACTGTGAGCTTCACCCATCCTTCTGTCTCTACACACAGGTTCTGTCCTTTCTACAAAACTGTTGGCATCCTCTCAAACATGATCGCTTTTTACGACATGGCCCGACACGCCGTGGAGACCACGGCGCAGAGCGACAACAAGATCACCTGGGCCATGATCAGGGAGCACATGGGAGAGACGCTGTACAAAATCAGCTCCATGAAGTTCAAGGTACATGTTTGCACTTTTTTTAGTGTGTTTTCCCTGAAGATGATAACTCATCGTTTGTTGATGCAATACCTGTGTCTGTTCGTTTGATTCTTTAGGACCCTGTCAAGGACGGAGAAGCTAAGATCAAAGCAGAGTTCGCCCAGCTGCTGGAGGACATGCAGAACTCCTTCCGGACCCTGGAGGAATGAGCCGTCTCAGCTCCTCGCCCAAACATCCAAACCCCAGTGCAGTGCAACATAGTGCAGATTAAATGGCCCGTGTTCTGAATGTCTGCCTCAGTCATGTGAACTCCTCTTATCCTTCGATGTTTACGTCCCCTTGAACATTCCACGACCTGCACAAATGTCCATTTTAAATTGTTTGATTTTTCCCTCGTCAGTACTGGAATCCCCTGAAACACCTGAAGACGTGGTTTGCTCTGCAGACGCGGCATCTTCACTCAGCCCCTCGCGTAGCACTTAGAGATCACTACCCCAACATGTTGTGGTTGCAATCAGCGGGCCCCGATCAGGTGCTGCACTTGCACTTAACAAATAGCTGCGACGAAGAGTGTAAAGTTTTCTTTCCCCCGCCCAGATGTGACGGTGATCAATACAGATTATAAATCAAATGGGAACATGCACATGGGTAAAGGGACAGATGCACCGAGTCGCTGTTTATCAGGGGGGTTAAAGGCATTTTCTTCCACCTCTTACCTCTTCAGTGTGATCGTGATGTTGTGGACTATATACTTGATATTACGTGTAAAATTGTGAATGAATGATTCTGTTAGAGTCGTGTTGTAACAGATGTCTCACTATTATATTCATTGTACGTTACATGTCTCCTGAAATAAATGTAAAGAAATTATGAAAGTTAAACATGTGGACGTCTGACAGCTCTCTCTAAAATTACTTTCTCCCAGTCGATGGGAGATGTATTTTCCTGTAACTCATGAGCACACGTTCAGTGATAGACTTTCACCTCAAGGTGGCGCACACATGTTGGTTGAATAAAGCGGGCTGAGGGGAAAAGACTTGATGACTGAAAACTAATTGTCTACATGAATATATTTATAAAGAAAACTATTTGACACTACACCTGACAGTTCTTGACATTATAGTGTTGAATATGTATCAACACCTCCTTGAAGCCCCTGCACACAGTACTATAGTAAGACTAAGTGAAGTACTTGTATTTTAAAATCCTTAAACTACCAGCCTAGGACTAGATCCAGCCCCCGAGACATAAGTCATAAAGCGGTAATTTAATGAATGAATAAAAAACATTTACATAACATTTTGAAGAAAAACTGTAATGTGAGTGTAAAAATCGTCTTCCTCCCGTGAATAAACTGTGCCCACCCAAACTCACAACTATAAATACTTGAAGGGGCACTATTTTTTTTCCTCCTATATTCTTCAGCTGTTGCACCTCAACACAGACAGTCACACCCCACCAAACCCCACTCAAAATACATGCCTGATTACAATGTAAACATACGACTTTCAAGTCCATCTAGAAACATGCAACCATTAAAGTTTTTTTAAGTTTTAATTTTCTTCATCATCTGTGGATCAGGTTTGCTCAGATTGAATTGACAAGGAAACAAAAGAAAAACTCTGAACTGTCATTATATTTTGATTCAGATGAATTTGATTGGTGCTTGGAAGTATGTGACATCACCTGTTTCAAGGGAGTCCCGCCCACTCGAGATGGGCCTAAAGCACACACGCAAAACCAAAACAGATGAAAGTGTATCGTCTCATATACATTGTTTGAAACTTGTGCACAGAGTTCGGCTAATGACTCACAGTAATAAGATAATTGACTAAATGAGTTTTTGGGGGCCTTTAAAGCAGGATCAACAACATCACACAACTTTATGACATTCTAAGCCCAAGAGTACAGGGAAGAGAGGCAGGGGAAGAAGTGAAATGCTCAGAACTGTTCCGTGCGTTCACTCGCCGTGTTCCGTTCATTGGAAAACAACGGCCTCTGTTGCAGTTTGCTGATGAGTAATCTTCCGCCTGCCGTCTACGACTCGCAGCATTAATTCCCTCCAAAATAGATTAGAGCCGGTATCTCGGGTTCCGGGCTCCATCAAGACTAATGGAAGCATAAACCCACAGGAGCAAGAGCAGCATCTTTTTTGCCTGCATTGATTCGGCCCAGTCAGACTCACAGCAGCACGGACGTTAAGAGGTTTCAGTGGTCTGAGGATACACCAGCCCATCGCTCATAATGCAACCTCTCTCTTTCACTCATTCCTCAGTTTGTAATGACTGACAGGAAGTGTGCGTGTGTGTGTGTGTGTGTGTGTGTAAAGACTATGGGTTTATTCATGTGAAATTGGCAGATTCCATCACGTCTATGTCACCAGAACAACGGACTCTTTTATATGATTATTGACGATCTTGTCTCTAATGTCAGCGAACAGACGACTCTCGCTGTCGCTGCACGTCTCTGACTACTTCCTTCATTTTGCTCACCCTTTAGGTGCCACTGTGTTTTTTCACTTCATCAAGAAAATATAGTTGATTCAAAACACGGATCACACACGTTTGAGACAGTTTTTCAAACCAGCAACTCTGTTTTGTGTTTGGTTTGTCTCTTCTGGGCTACTGTATAAACACGTTGACACAACATGGTGGACCGTTTCTATCTCCCTCTGTCCATACAAACGGCTCGTTCTAAGGTCAGGAGATCGCAGCAGTTCGTAGTTTCAGGTGGTCAAACACTTATTGAAACGTTATTTTGAATATCACGTTCTATTACCGCCGATAAAATCCTGTCAGATCCTGCACGCTGGACCTTTAAGTTGTCCTGTGTAGCCAAACGTGTCTTACCTACCAGTCTTTCTCCCATATTTTTTTGGGTTACCTACCTTCAGCTCACTCATATTCACTGTTTACAGTGTAGGAGCAGAGTGGAGAGTGGGTTCAGGCTGCTCTGTTGGCACACGAGCTCTCTGCTGAAGTGTTCATGAGCAAGAATCTGAATCCAAAATTCCTAACACCGTGCAGCGGGAGCTGATTTGTATTAGAAAAGAAAACTTTCCCTGCAGGCGTCACTTATCACGTTGACACCATTTGGGTCCAGTGTTGTCACTGACAGTCACATGAAGTGGTGTACAGGAGGCGCAGGCTCGCGTTAACAGCAGCGCACGCACCAGTCTTTCCAGAGTTTTCCAGGTTTGCCTGTGGAAAGGAAATCTGATCCCGGAGGGTGGGGCTGCCCCGCGGATCATCTCTCACTCTCTCATCTACGAGTGCCTGTCATGCCTCTCGTGCTCACTCTGGTCCAGCTCAGTGTGGGATTGTTGAACACCTCAACAAGAGCCCTGTCAGCTGTGGGATCGAGCAATGAAAGGCTCTTGGCTCTCTGGCTCCCTCATCCACTGGAGGTAGCGCCTATATTTACCAAGCATGCCAGTGTTAAAACTTCAAACGGTGCCTGATAGAAGCCGTGGAGCAGGAGTCGGCCGTGCCGGAGAACGACTTGTGAACTATTTAATGACATGTGAGGAGGATGGTCTTGGGGAAAGTGAGCTGGCAGATGCAACACAATATCAAAACCACTTGTCAGGAGGAATCCCAGTCGCCTTCAGTTGGGAGACTTCCACCGGGGGAATCCAAGAACTGAAAACCATCCCGCTGCACTGACACGGTGTGGCCGCAGCTTCACCGCCACCACGGCTGAGACATGCCAGTTTCCTTTTTTCAACACAAATGACTGATGAGAAAGTAGGCTGCCGTCTGCCTCGGCCATTCATCATCTCCTGAGGATCAAGAAACTTCTGCCTGGAGAGAGTAAATCTGACCTGTTAGAGCGCATGTGTTGATGGTTTCTTTTTTTTGTATTTTTTTTTTTGTTGTTGTTGTTGTTGTGGAGACTAAAGGTAAGTAATGACAGAAACAGTTTGTCTTTTAACTAGAACATTTGGAGAGAGAGTAAAAGAAGTGATTGTTGCAATTTGATATGAAAACTGTTCAATCAGGATATATTTTGTCTTCTTCTTTTTAGTAATTCTTACGACAACTCACGCTGACAATATGTCAAGCACATCTCGGAGCGTTGAGGACTTGGGTTTGCTGGCCCAGATAGTTTGTCCCCGTGGACGCTGTGGCCTTGTTTCAACAAATTACATTAGGAGCCCTCGGGGACTGAGAATCCACTGATTTTGGAAAATGACTAATTTTTTACAACAAACAGATCTTGTAGAAAGTTACAGGCACCGCATGAGCCTAACAAAAAGTTGCTGTAACCTGTTTAATTGTTTATTTTTTAGAGGATTACAGAGGTTTTGTATCCTCAAAAGCAGTAAAAGTGTCTGTCTCGCTCTATCTTTGAGAAGAAGCGAGGTAAAAATAATTGCAGTAACTATAAAATCACAATCACAAACCACAGCAGAATGCGGTCAGTGTAGTTACTGGGCTTTGACAGCTTTCTGTTAAGACAGGGACCAGATCACATTGTATGAGAGCGTATCTTTCTAAAGATAGACTAAAATAAACACTATATCTATCGAGCCATCTAAGGTTGAACCTCACCAAATGATACCTGAGGACTGCTTGTTTCTTTCTTTCTTTTTAAACATACAAACATTAAAACAATGAAATACAGATATGATGAAAAGAGAAAATAAAGGTAGATTTGGACTTTTCTCAGGAAGAAGACAAGATGTTTTCAGTTACTTGCACTTATATCTCTTTTAGTTAACACATAGCCATCATTAGGGTCAAATCAAAAGTTTACTACTGCGGTTAGCCTTACCTGCGTCTGCAGGTGTGTGTTTTTGCCGTGTGTGTCATCTTAAGAGATCACTGACTCATTGCTGAATTTACAATCATTGCTCCTATGTGCTCTTTTACAAACTTGGACCTTTTAATGTGATGTGTGCCACCATTATTATTGCTTCTTAATCATGAGGAAACAATTAAGCGAGAGGTCAATGCTACAAGGCCACCTTAGCACAGGTATTTGTTAAACAATGATATATGTGAAATATCATAAATTTAATGCATTAAAGTAAAAAGCAGGAGTTTGCTGTTGCTGGTGGTGACAGTGGAACTCGTTTTTTAACTATATAAATTAGTATTTTCATGCTGATTTTATAATCTGCTAATTATAACATTTTTAAAAACACATGATTTTTTAAAATTAACTTTTCATCCTTTTTATGTGCAGAACCCAGAACTTTAGTGCAGAACATTAGTGAGTAACTCAAGCGGTCAGATCTATGCAGTGATGTAAAAAGTACAATATTTCCACACAAATTACATACATTTCAAATCTACAGTTAGTTAGAGTGTGTGTGTGTGTGTGTGTGTGTGTGTGTGTGTGTGTGTGTGTGTGTGTGTGTGTGTGTGTGTGTGTGAGATAGAAACTACAGGGTAGTGACCACCCACCCTCAGAATGCACAGAAATCATGTCAAGCCTTTCAGTTCTGATCAGTGTTTGTTTTTTCGTTGGTAATTTTCATGTCATGCAGTAACGAGTCACATATTTGAACACTTTTCCCAACTCTAATGTGTTGTTACTGTTCGTGGTTAGAGTGCAAAGAGTTTTAAAACGATGGCCTTCTGTGTTGAAGTCATCTTTAGTGAGCCATTATGCAATGGGAGAAGTTAAAGCCTCCAGAGCCTGATGATCCTATGTGTTGCTGTGAGTGTGAGATCTACCAGTACGGATGTTGCTGTGACTGTGAAGATCTGGATGAAGCTTTTAACAGGTACGAAGGGCTTGAGTTTAAGGGCCGCTGCTCATACCACTAAGCTACACAGTGCTGGGAAGTAAAAGAAGTCTAGTGTTGCTTGACTTACATGTTATTCACATCTAAGTATTTGTTACTAAAATACTTTGGTCCAATATCTCTTTTAAAGGTTCTTGTAAGTGACTGTCTTGCTTGATGGCAACTAAGAATCATCATCAGATTCAAATGTATGTTTGATAGTCTGATAGGTCACAAACTGTAGAGCTCCAGGCAACAGAGAAACACACTGTAGACTGCAGTACTGTTACCACTCTCATATCTGGCAGTGAAATATAAAGCTACAGCCAGCAGCTGGTTAACTAGCTTAGCATAAAGCATCTCATTTTGGCAGACTGCAACGTCTCCCAGACAAGAAAAATAGCCCGACACATCCTGTGAAAGGTCAAATTGGCATTTTTACCTACTGGCAGTGTTGTTATGGACCAGTGCAGTGCAGATTATCTGGTAATGTGACGGGGTCTACAGATCCAGTTTCCTCCTGAGCCGCTCACAGACCCATTGGGCCTGCCCCAATAAAATCGAAGATGTTTGATATTTATTATTTAGAATCTGGATGATAACCGAGCTGGACCACAAAGTCCAATGCGAGAGGCGTCCCTGAGCAGCTGATGGTTCTGGCCCTGGAGGCTAACGTTAGCTAGCAAACTACTGTTGACAAACACTTAACATCTCACCTCCAGTTCTTGCTGGTAAATAGAAAACCCATGCTGCAATTTATAAAGACCGGTTAAACTTTTATTTTTTTATTTTTTTCTCACTGCAACACATTACTACAGCACTTTGTTTACATCTACTTCCCCACGAGATCGCGTGAGAGGAATTACATGTGAGCCCGGCTTCAGCTTGCTGTTCACTGTTTACTCAAAATGTATTAATATTGAATGTGTCCAAATGTCATCAAATTTCACCCTTCGGTCCGGAGCGACACGCCTGGCAGGTGTAGAGTGGATCGGATGAGTGGGTCTCAAGATATAATAACACAAAGACAGATTCACTGCTTCATAGTTTGATGCCACTGCTTTTCCTGCAAGACCCGTCCTACTCTGCCTCAGATATCTGACCTCCTCAGCTGTGGAGTCCCTCCCATAGGTCTGCTGCTGCTCCTCTCACGGCTGTAGCGTCATATTTAATTGATAGACGAGAGTGGTACCAACCTCCTCTTTAACTCTCAGAGAGAGTACGAGCATGCTAATATCTCTAAACTATCCCTTTAGCGTAACACCAGTAGATTTCAAACCTTTGTTATTTTATTTCAGTGGCATATTTCCATTCATATATACTTTATCGAGTTACCACAAACGGCCTCGCAGCTCATTATTCTCCCGACAGTCTGGCCTTTACTTGAAGAAAACCTTTCCTGAGAGCTTGATATCTTAATTCATATATCATTATAACAGCATCACTGATTTCAGAGACTTCAGAGAATGCAGAAAGCCTCTGTGTTGGTCACAGTGAAGATGACTTGATGACCTGTTCTCTGTAGGTGGCTGAAAGGCAAACCACCCAAAGCTGGGCATCAGTCGGCCGTCCTTGCGACCATGATTGACAGCCTGGAGATCTCCATGATCCCGGCCCTGGTGCTGCTTCCTCTCCTGCTGCAGGTCGCAGCCCTGCACTACCTGCTGGGCATCATCATCCTGACGGCCCTGCCCGGCCTGGTGCTGTGGTACTACTACGCCACACACCGAAAGAGGAGACGCACCCTCTTCTTCCTCACTCTCTCCCTCTTCTCCCTCTTCTACATGTATTACCTCTTCATCACCGAGATTTTACCACGTGGTGACGTCAGCCTGCTGCAGGTGTGCACCTCCACCGCTGGCATGATATTCACCATCGTCTCTCTTATTAACACCAAGAGAGGCCCCGGGCTTGTGACCGCCACTCCACATGAAGGGCTCAGTTGCAGTCAGGAGGCTGACAAGGACTCCACACAGCTTAATGGATCTGTCCAATCAGCAGCCTCCTCCTCCTCCTCCTCAGGAGCTGCCCCTGAGTTGCAGACGTCAAAAGTGGCCACAAAAGCAAAATGGAGCAGGTGTCCTGTGTGCAAAATAATGCGACCCCCGCGGGCCGGACACTGTCGAACATGCGGATCCTGTGTGCTGCGTCTGGATCACCACTGCATCTGGTGGGTTTGATACATTTTCTTGCGTTCCCTCTTCCTTATTCCTTAAGTTCTAAGTCAGTTATACTGTTCTGTAATGAAAATAGAATTATAATGCAACCTAGAATACAATAGAAAGACTTCATGCATTTCCTCTTTTGTTCCACAGGATACAAAATAGAGGAAGGCTGAAATTACACATTAGATCATCTAATACCACCATACTGGGTCCTAAACACACTATTCCATGATTAAATGTTGACAAAATCGCAGATATGCATTGCTACGCCCGCTCTAGAGCCAAAAACAACCAATGGGCGATCATGTTGACATGTGACCCACTCTCTCTTCTTTCTCCTCTCTCCTGAGTCAATTACACTCTGACCTCCAGTTGATTGATGCGCCAAGTATCCAATGAGAATTTAATCCAGCAATAAGTAGTTTATATAAACCTAAACTCGGAAGTGATGCAAGTTTATGTCGTTTTATGGCTTTTGCTTTTTAAATAGGCTGTTTTTTTCCTCCTAAGCATTTGTTCTTGACTATTTGATATGCACAAACTTCAATAAATGTTTAAATAAAATGTGTAAATAAGAAAATAACATTTTTGCCCCAGTTGCTCTCAGGCAGGGACAGTTCGAGGTCACAAAATGGCATTTTTTGCTTCCTTTGACAGATATGTGTTCAGTGTTCATTTTCAGTGAAATAGTCAGTGGTATGTAATTTGAACTTGTAAGACTATATGATGTGGATATATTGTGTATTCCATCTAAGGGTCAGTTCCAGGTCATCTGCAGGCTTATTTTTGCATGAAAAATGTAGTAGAGAATAATAAATTGATAGAGAGAAACACTCATATTGGTCATAAAGCAGCAGTCTGTTGTGATGTTTGACATGAATCAGCCATTTAAAAGTAATTTCAATAGATAGATCTAACAGGTGGGGAAGAGTTTTTTTTCCAAAGGTGAAAAAGCTGAAAGCAGCTCTCAGCAAAATTATCTTTAAATGTAAAATTAAACCAGGTAAAGCAGGTAAACTGGGACCAACACAACACAACAAAAACACCAGCAGGATAAACCCATCAGTTAATACGGCTGAAACTGTCTGAAACCTCGAGCCTGTGCTAAAACTAGACTCCTAGTTTAGGAGTTGTAACAAGATGTATACCCTAAAAGCTGAAAACAAAATGTGAATATCCATTTCTCTTTTCCTGTTCAATCATTTGTTGATCATGGCTGACTGAAACTGATACACCCACGACATGATGCATAAATAATGTAACCAGGAATCACATAAAAGCTATTCAAATATAAACTAAATCTTGCTATGTCATCATTTTACGCACAGTGTCTGGCAGTGCGCTGCTGCTCTGATCTTGTCTGACTGGTCCGTGTGTTGTTTGTGTGTGTGTGTGTGTTGAGGTGTTGTAGGATAAACAGCTGTGTCGGACAGGCGAACCACCGCAGTTTCCTGCTGACCCTGTCTGTGTTCGTGGTGACCGCTCTGTATGGGATCAGTCTGGTGCTCGGCAGCCTCTGTCCCCGACAGTATCTGATGACGGCTCTCTTCTACTGCCCCGCCGTCTACAGTCAGTCCAGGTACACTACTGTCTCACATTCTGTCTCCACCGCAGGCTGCAGGGGACAACACAACATGCTTTTATTTATTCAACATAGTTCTATAAAATATTGCTATATTTTTATTACATTTTAAATGTGCACCACTGATATTTTAGAATGCATTTTGTCATGCTGCTGTCTATATGATTATATATTTAAACCTTCTCCTCTTCCATTACTGTCTCAATTATCATTTTTCTTTCATTCTGTTTCACTCTATCTAATCAGGAAGTCATAGAGAGCTGAGCACAGAATAAAATAAGCTGTGCTCAGCTCTCTATGACTTCCTGATTAGATAGAGTGTATAGAAATACAATTTAATGTAAGAGTAGATGGGAATTAAACACTATAAAAGTTATGTTAAGTTTTACTAGTCATTTGTTTTTTTCAGGGCTTATGTGAAACAGTTTAAAGATGATTTTTTTTACATTTGTTTTTTTTTTTATAATAGGCTTCTACAGAACTTTAGTTAAAACACACTAAAAGTTATGGGAGCACTGAAGACAAATGAGAAAAATACTTTTACTTTACTTCTATAATCTGTAAACACAGGGTTAAACGTTTTGGCAGGTGAATTCTTCTGGTTTTAGGATAAGTGTTTGTTGTATATCAAATGATGACGATTTTTTTTAATAGGCAGTTTAAAATGCTGTTCCTCTTAATTAATTTCTAACATTATCACACTTTTTTGTGTGTTTTACAGCACAGCACTTTGTTTCACCTGTGCTTGGTACAGCAGCATTGTCACAGGTGGATTGCTTTACCTGCTGGTGTCTCAAGTTCTGAATATCAGCTTCAATGTGACGGAGCGAGAGTCTCAGCTGGCTCTGAGGAACAAAACGGGCCAGAGGCGCCTGTGGGGACTCGTCGTCGCCACGGGAGAGTATTCACGTGGCTTCTGTCAGAACTGGGTTGAGTTCCTCACCATGGCAGATGCTTCGGTTCCTCCTCGCTCCAGCCTCACTGACTTGGTCTAGTTTCACTTTAGACTCTCCAGCAACACGATGATAACAGACTGTTAAGACAAGTGTGTGTGAAGATTTCGTAGGATATATTAGCTGATGATTTCCGATGCTTATTGCATTCCAGCCTTTTAATATTATATATTAAAAACTCCAATAGAAGTTGCAGGGAAACATCAAGTTTCTGATGTCGATCGCTTACTAACCACAAATTCTTGTCTTCAGCATTTGTTGCACAATTGTCTGTTTTAAGAAATGACCTTTAGACACAAGGCTGCAGGCACTGCCATGTAACTGCCACTGTAGAGAGTGAACATCAGTTATGCTGTCTGACTGAAATCATGTTGACTGCATGTCAATTAAAAAAAATGAAAAACAAAATGTTCACCTTGTTTTTAATGGGGAGTGTTCACGTAAAGGAAGGACAACGACCACACTTTCAGCTCAGTGAGCTCCTCCAACACTCACTACTAACCTATAAAACAAAAGTACAGAAGATGGATGAAAAAGGGACAAACAACTTTGGAAAAAGGGAAAAACTAAGCTTGTCTTTAGGGCGTCAGCAAACATTTTAAAAGGCCCGTATTACGACAGCAATTCTCGGGGCACAGTGTTCCCAGACTGGGTAAAATGGGCCTGGGTGGGTGGACAGGATTTGGGCTGGTTTTAGGTATCATTTATAATTTGTATCAATGAGTTATGCAAACACATCCAGCCACTCAGCACAACTTATTTGTATGTTCCTGACTGTATGAAGATTAATTACCATCATTGCTGTAAAAACACTTGGCGAGCAAGGACATTTTTAAACATTCTGGGCAGATTTTAAGCAATTATCAGGCTGGAAATCACTGAGCCAATCTGGCAACACAATAGACTGAGCTGTTGTTTCAGAACATCTCAGACTCACTCAGGCTCAGCAGTCAGACTTCCTCTGATAAACTTTGTCAGGCTAAACTCGGACTCTGCTTCTATCCACTGCAAGTGTGTCAGCAAAACATTCTGTTGGTTAGCATGTTAGCAGGTCAGCTCTCTGTCAAGCAGACTAGAATATTTCTCTGCTCATGAATAATGGGGTGGAGCTGGGGAGATTATATATCCCATACCCCTATAAAACCTCATTTCAGACCATTCACTGAGCATCAGATTGAACAAAACAGGCATGAAAAAACTGGCACAGACGCACAAAGCACTACATCTGACCCCTGTGAGTGAGTGTTAAGTTTTAACATCCTGCCGCAGCTTTGGTCATCTTTACTGTTATGACTGATGCAATCTTGTTTTTCCTGTATTTACTTCATATTCTCGTCTGCAGCGCTCTCTTATTGATTTTTCTAATCTAATGGGTTCTGTCCAGCGCCGCCTCACAGAGCCGGTGGTGCTCCTTTTACACTGCCCAGGCCGACACATTGAAGTCATGCGGGGCCTGTTTCTGTAAAGAGTCAGACACAGAAATGATTCATGTATTTGTTTACATGAAGCTGGAGGCCACAATCCTGTCCGCTATTGCAATGTGCAACATTTAATGTGTTTGAGTGAATCTGTTAATCCTGACGCAGCATTAAAAAAAAAAAACTAAACTAAACTAAACAGTCTGTGGACCCTGCTGTGAAGTCTCGGCTCCATATACTCCATTATTTCCCATTACCGGTTTGTATAATGCACATCTTGGGTGGAGCCATCGATCAAGCTGTTTAAGTCAATACATTTCCTCCATTTAAATTGCTCAGTCCATCAACTGATTATTATTTGGTGCCTCCATCTCCTCTGACCTCCATGCCAGCAGCTCTGGAGTCAGTCAGGTGGTATTAATGGTCTCTCCTCTGGTGCCAACCTCTGGCCAGTCTGTGCATTACAGCCCAGTGGCTGTAAACCAACACTGATGGGCTCAGTCAGGGTTTAACAATCAGTAGACAGATTTTATGGGTAAAGAATATTCATAAGACATGACAATATACAAAGATTTCTTGTTGAACATGTCTAATATTTTAAGCTGTCCATCCACACACCTGTATTTCTTTGAATGTAATTGTAAAGGTGCACTATGTAGAACAATTGTTTACATTAACATATTAATGAAATAATAATACAAACTCAGAAGTAGTTAATTGTTCCATAGCTGAATAAACAAGCAGTTCTCAGAGGAGCATAAGGCCCCCAGAACACATGAAACTGCTTTGTCCTTAAAGGTCAGTTTGTTTATTCAAATTCTTCTCCCAAAACTACAAACTGCAACTTTAACAGTGGTTAAAAAAAAAAACAAAAAAACAACACATCTCTGTCATCTCAACAAAGCTCTGACGCAACACAGCCCGTCCTGACTGACAGCTCTACATGAAGCAAGGTGCTTTGTTTCTGAATATGGTGCTGTAACATGATCACAACATCGCTCAAATAATAGATTAAATGCAATTTGGTTGCAGCTGATTCAGCCCAGTAAACTCACTCAGATATGAACTCTCGTGACCTTAATGTATCCATGCTTTCTCCTGTAGTGCCACCCTGAGGCCAAACTACCTCTGTAGCTTGAGAAATTTTAAAAAAATAATCAAAGTGGGAGTTGACAGTGTGTCCGTCTGTGTGGATTATTAAATGATATCTTGCAGCTCAAATTCTAATTTTAATTTCTCATCATAGTCTCCCATGTGGTTTACCTACAGTCAGATATCATTACAGTGTCTGATTGGCTCAATGACCTTTGTTAGTCCTGTAGTGCCTGAAGTTGATTGTCGTCAAGACGATGAGACACCGGCTCAGATTGAAGTGAAACGTGGTACAGACGTCAGCCCCAGGAGGATGATTCTGAACGGACCAGCGGGTTTTTTTTTTTACTTCACTTTCAGTGAAGCATTGTGTAAAGTGGCTCGGTGAAAATTTCCACAGCTGTTAACTAAGACATCCTTTATGGTGATTGAATGTATTAATGCAGGATGTGTCATGGTTTCCTGTCGCTCACTGTCAACAACTAATAAAGTCATTATAATTGTTTTTGATCATTTCAGGTTTACATTCATTTTGCTGTTGAATATTCATGTTTTCTTAATTTGTCTTCCAAGCATTACTGTCACATTTTACACCCTGGCGCTGCTCAAAATGACCCAAGTTCGAACGATTTTTTATTTTAGTCACTCCATGAGCTCTCCTCTGGTGTCATCCTCAGGCCACTTTTGTTGCTCAGAAAATTAACATGTGTCTGTTGTTCATTCCATCACTTTAATTCTGTCGGGCTTTACCTGCTCTGACACGAAATGATTCAAATGATCAGCTCGTCATCATGTCTGACATTTATTTGAATCAGGAGTGTTGGAGCAGGGAGACACTTCAAACACGCAGGGCAAGACTATAAGCCACTTTTCTAGGGTGTGATAAACACATAGCATTGATATTGTTTTGCTCCTGATGGAGATCTATCTCCTACTTCAAAACCTTTCATTCATTTTTTTCCCCCTCTGTTGCCTTCGATGAATGTACAGTACGGTATTTAGGCTTCTGTGTTCATGTACAGCATGACCACCAGTCTGGGAGATACAATCTTGGAATGATGCATGAACAATCCCAAATTGGAATAACAAGAGGATTTCAAATTTTTCCCAACATGGCATGAACTGATTTCATACAAGAGCAGTTAATTGTATATTTTGTAAATCTGCATAATACTCTAATAGACAAGTTTTAAAGACTAGTACATAAGATAAGTAAATAAAGACTCGAAGAATTAGAACATTTCTGCACCAGTCGAGACAGTTCGTGCCCTCAGTCAATTTCTGCAGCTGCAGTCTTTTGTAAGAGAGCAACTATTAAAATACTTGCATCCTGTTTAAACTGGCACGGTATGTAGGTCGGAGGGAGTCTTTGTGCCGCGGCGTGTATCTGCCTGCGCTGCACTTCCAAACTCATTATCAACATACTCATCTCCTCATCAGGACTCCCGGGTTCACATCTGTGCAGCGAAGGTCAGATGCTGCAGAAAAGTCGAGCACTCGCTGGCCTTTTTTGACCAACGTACATGAAAGTCACAATGAGATCAGAAAGCCAGACAAACTCTGACAGGAAGTTTTGAAATTTGGAAATGTTGGTCGTGCAATTCGGTTGGGATCCCTGTCTGCAATCAAAATGTTACACAAGTATTAGCATCAGATTATACTTAAAGCACGAGACGTAAAAGTATTCAGGATGCAGAATTTTCAAGAATATGTGTCATAATGTTTTTGATGCACTGATGAATGTGTCGCTTTAATGTTGCAGCGGGTGAAGACGGGGCTGATATGAACTCCTTTGTAAGCTGCTGGGTAGTTGAATCAATAATAAAACACCATAATTAAGTTATCGTTTGCATTTTGTTTCCTTATAATTACAAAAGGACTTTGTGTTCTTGCTGGTTTAGCGGTGGAGTTTTAAATGTAGCCGTAGCTGCTAAGCTAATAGCGTTGCCACGCGCTCTGTCTGAAGCAGGAGCACAACCTTGACCGCAAGTTTAGCGACATAATTAACATCTTTTAGAATCAATTTAGGATCTCAACGCTTTCAGAGACTTCATGCTTTCTTTCAGCAGGTTCTTTGCTAAATGTTTTAAATCAGGTCCCCATCTACTTGGAGAATGCCGCAGTGAAACTTCACTCAGCTTTTCCATCGGCGTGGGTTTGAGTAGTTACTGACTGAATTTTCTTTCTTTTCCTTTAAAGAGCTGATGAATCTCAGCTCGAGGTCTGTTTCATAGCTGTTCCGGTGCTTCTCGAGCTCATCATACGATCTCAATTTAGCAGATGAAGTAAAATTACACCACATTAATACTTCCAGTCTTCAAGTAAATTGAGTAAATTGAAAGATTGTGTGCTGACCTTGGAAACAGCACCTCTCGTCTCTAGCCTGCAGACAGACTAGTTTATCATCTATCTAGACAAATGAGGAGTGTGGGGGGGAGTATTTGGCTGACTTTAAACCCATGAATGAGACACCACAGTTTCCCAGGAAAGCCTTTCAGCTCACCGAATGTTGATGCATTAGGAATCCAATCTGCAGGGGCATTTGTGTTGTCTCTGTGTGTTGCTGTTACAACTGCTGACGGATGAATTTTATTCTGTGGTCCCCTGCCACAGAAAGCACTGGAGGGGCGACCACAGCTTTGTTTACCGCTCGTGGTTGCCGTGTTTTCACTGCTTATACTCACGAACAGGAGGCTGCAACGTGAAACTGCGCCGACAAATACAGTCCTTTCCAAACCCGTCTCACTACCAAACCTTTATTCATTACAATTCTAGGCATGTTTCTCCTGCCTGCTGCCCACTGTCATGCGTTCACATCTTCACACGGTTGATTGCACCCTGCCCTGGCAGGACCTAAAGCTTCCCCTGTGGCTGTGTGTGTTTGTCTGAAGCTTCTCGTGTTTGAACCCATCCCCGCCTCCAGGGGTTTGTGTGGGTGTGGGTGCATGTTGGTTGGTGTGTGTGTGTGTGTGTGTGTGTGTGTGTGTGTGTGTGTGTGTGTGTGTGTGTGTGTGTGTGTGTGCTGGCTGGGAGGGAACTCACTCTCCACTATATAAAGCGGGGCGTCAGGCAGGACCTTGAACAACAGAGCGACTGATCCACCATCCACACTCTTCTCAAATCGTCGTTCCTGCGACTGATCAGTAGCTATGACTTTACTGCTGGCGGTGCTGGGAGCCGTGCTCTGCTCCTGGACGGCTTCTTCTGAAGTCGTGCCACAGGCAGATTTTGATCCACAGGCGGTAAGACACGTGCATTATCATCATTTTTTAAATCAAAGGCAGTATGCATTTTTTCCCCATTCTTCCTCACAACAGCTGCAGCCTGGACATTTGTCTAAAGAAAGGATTTCCCATATCAGGATGTGAAAGCATTATATAAGCTAAAATACGAAAGGCAAAGAGCATTTGGTTTACTTGTTGCAACTTCCTGCTTATTTTGCAAAATGTATTTAAAGAGCCATGTATTGTTTAAGGTTGCAGTTAGGGGGAAAAAAAATATTTGGGGAATCAGCTACTTTATCAGCTACTCACCACCACAGTCCTGTACACTAATGGACGTGTGTGTGTGTATATACATTTTATAGATGATCACGCTGCACAGAAATATAAAGCTTGAGTTGACTTTCTGAATTCTCTAAAGTGTTCTGACTACAAATAACATGCTCTGAGCGTGGCTGGGGGGAGAAATGACAAAATGGGGTGTTTTAGTCCAGAGCTCTGAATATTCAAGCACGTATTTATTAGACGATGCCCTATTTGTACTTTTAAACAATTACAGGAAACTTGCTATACACAACATATGAGCTTTAATGCAAGTAAACTTACCTATTTACCCTATTCACCTGCAGTGTAACACTTATTTTACATTTTTGTATTAGAATATTACTACACGTGTCTTTAAAGGCTGTCTTGCCTCAGCATGTCCTCTATCTTGCCAGCAGCTGGTCGCTATTTAAATGCACCCTGTTTAAATGCAGGCTGACGCAAATGTTGTTAAATTTCTGCCTTGTTGGCCGTTGCATGTGTGTCCACAGATGGCAGGGAAGTGGTACCTGGTTGGATTCGCCACCAACGCCCAGTGGTTTGTCAACCGTAGAGACAGCATGAAGGTGGGCACGGCCATGTTCACCCCAACTGCAGACGGGGACCTGGACCTCTCATACGCCAGCCTCAAGTGAGTGCAAGAGGACACACAGGGAGAATGTGGAGGATATTTTAGGTTGTAACTCAAGTTAAAAGTCCCAACAATTTTTTTTATTACTTTAAAGGCGCGATATGTATGAACTGGCCACCTGTTGAATTCATATTTCAAACAAATAGGGTGCAACATATCACCAGAGTAACCGCTAACTGCACCTGCTGTTGGCTGGTAAACTTAGTTAGCGGTCGTCACCTCTTAAGGTACAAACTGCGTAGAGGCCAGCTGGTTAGCATGCTAACTTCAACAGGTATCTCTGCAATGTCTTCGACATAACGTTAAAACTGTTATTTTGTCATATTCTTACATATTGCTCCTTAAAAAAAATTGAATTATAGTTTTTCAATTTGAGATGAGCTTTTTCAATTTCCTTTTTCTTTTTAAAGTTTGATTTTGGCCCTATTATTCCTAGTAGAGTAGTAAGAGAATCACAATTTTGTATCCGCTTTGAAGATGCACTGATTGTCTACATAAAAAAAACAGAATCTGAAAATTAAATTTTATCGTCTATTCGGATTTTTAATTCACTCCAATGACCAAAAGTATCCTTCAGGCAGGGAGAGAGGAGCTTTATTTGTGGTGACAGTGTACTTCATGTTTCATCTGCTTCCCTGCAGCTCTGACGGCTCTTGCTGGAGACTGAACAACCTGGCCAAGAAGACTGACACACCTGGAAAGTTCACGTACACAAGTGACCGTGAGTGCATCCACACGCACACCTGCCTGAACACACACAGCGGCGTGCGTGCAACACTCACAAATCAAACCATCCACTGCATTTCTGCTGTCACATGATCTGTTGTGGCCCCCCCTCACTTTGTCAGGCTGGGGGAACGAGAACGACATGCGCATGGTGGATGTGAAATACGACGAGTACGCCATCATTCATACCATTAAGACCAAGAGCGGCGTCCTCACTGTTGTCAACAAACTTTACGGTAAAGTCGTCATTAAAGCTGTGCCACACTCTGCCCTTTGAATGTGTTCAGCAGCTCAGTGCACTCATGCAGACTGATCTCCTGTGGTTCAACAGGCCGCAGCATGGACCTCAGCGCCGAGCTGCTGGAGAAGTTCAGGCAGTTCTCCTTGGAGACTGGAGTCCTGCCTGAAAACATTGCTTTCCTTCCCAGAAATGGTATTATTTACCTAATTCAGAAGGTTTTATGTCAAGACATAAGGGTGATGTTATGCACCAATCATTATAATCTTTTCTTTTTCCCCTCTTCAGCGGAGTGCCCAGCTGCATAGGTTCTGACTCCTCACGCATCAGTGATGCTGTCTGAAGACCTGAATGCTTGTCGCCAAACACTCTATCCAGGTCTTTGCCATAAACTGAACAAATGAATACAAAAGGATTTCTGTTTATTTTCTCTGCTCTTTCAGATGCCACTCGACATGACGTAAAAGCCTGGTTTCAATATACAATACTTTGCATTTATCTATCAACCAGCCTTCAAAGATTCCCTTCAGACATCTTTTGAGAAATAAAGCATTCCGCTTTCAGTAGAAATATGTCTGCTATGTTTCTTTTTCCAGCTGTCCTGTCCATTCAGTCAAAGGTCTGCTCCCAGCGAATGTGCACTGGACTTTTCCATGCAACATTTGTGTAAAATAATTACTAGACTATGACTGGCTTATGACAACTAAATCATGCTGGTACATACTCGTTTTCATGGTTCCCTGTGGGGTTGTTGTTCTATGAGTAGGCCCCCAAACTCAGATTTAAGGGTTTGATATATGAGACCCTGTATGTTTGTGCATGTTAGGCCCTCCCAGTGTTTATAAAGAGACTAAATCTGGTTTGAAACACCAAGGTTTCATTTTTAAACCCCATATAATCACCGTTTAACTTTGAATATTGTTGTACAACACTTACAAAGTAGCTCAAAATTGGGAAAGAATACATTTAAACATTTCTTTACAACTCTTAACTCTAAAACTCTAAAAATTAAATCTAATTCTGTTGCACCAAAACTCCAATTTACATTGTGGTCCGGTGTCATCTTGAGGTTAAATTTTGAAAATAACAAACAGTACTGTAAAAGCAAGATGGCAGAATGCAGTGTGAAGCATTCAGCTGAGGGCATTCACATTCAAAACAGATATACAGTGTATCTAGCACAAGATAGGTAGCCAGTGTTAGCAGGTTGGCTAGCAAGCCAATAATTCCAGTCATTTGGAATAGCTAACAAATGGATCCTCACTGTCAGAACAGCGACCACTAACTAGTAATTAAGATGCTTTTAGTGAATTGTTTTTGTCAATGGAGTCTGGGTGAGCAATATATGTAAGTTATTTCTGGTAAACGGGTGTGGCCTATGCTTCCAATTTTTTCCATTCCCTTTTCAGCAGACAAAAGGTAAAAAATACTATTTTCTAGCTTCAAAATCTGCACAGTGAAGCTCAATGTGAGTAAATAAAAGACAAACGGCTAAAATACTTTGCTTTTATTACCTTTTTTAACAAATACGTTGAAGTACATCCATAACAACACAGTTGAGATTTCCTTTTTAATCAAGTGTTTACATCTACACGCTTTGTACAGATTTGTATACAAAACAATAATTTACGTCCCATAGAAGTCTAGTTACACTTAACTATACAACAACTTATAAATGAAATAAATATAAAAACAGAAATAATCACAGGTGATAACAAAAATGTAAAAAGCCATAGTACAAGTACACCACCAGCACCTGTCTTCTGAAGTTGCATCTAAAAAGATATACACTGTCCCTTTCTAATGGTAAAAGTACATCTGAGTGTAGGTGAAAAACAAAGAGTTTAGTCCATCATTTCATAACAGCAGCACCAGATACACTGTATGATTCCTATTTAGACCAGACAGTTATATTAGGACACCGTTTTAAACCTTTTTTTTTTTTTAACCCAGCCTAATATTGGTATCACACTGATGCTTGTAGATTATGCAAACAGATATCATGTCAATTCATATGGAAAAACAAGTTTGTTCTTAGAAAAACAAACCATCTGAAGAACAGCTCGTATATTTTCCTTATCAAAAAATGTCCTTCTCCGTAAAATTAATGGGATTTCGGTCCCAAGGTAGCATTAAAATACTCAGTCAGGGTGTCATCTCTACTGCTTTGGGCACTAGATCTGAAAAACTTACAGTTCACTTATTGACTTCAAACAGAAATATCAGACAGGTGTATGATAATCAAGCAACGGCATAATGATCCCTCGGTGATAAACTGTAGGTGCATATGTGAACTTTTTATTCACTACCATGATACATCCACTATTCCACTGTGTGTTTTGTGTTAATTTCATGATCGTCGACCCCTGTGTACAAAGCGAAGATTGATTGTTTCTGCTGTATGGGTGCTGAACACAGCCGGGCTTGTGTTTCTGTTAATGCAACAAAAAGCACTATGTTACAGAGTGTTGGGGTCAGAGCACCAAGAAGTACAACAGATGCTTTTGTTGTCACTCACTCTTCGTCTCTTCCACACACGTACACACGTACACACGTACACACACACACACACACACACACACTCTCTCTCCCCCTCTCTCACACACACGCCACACTTGATTACTGCATTCATCATGATCTTGACCAGGATGGCAAGTGCTACTGGGAACAGGTTTGCTAATCCATACTGCTGTGTTTAGTACATTTCAACAAAATGACACAAACGTTTTGCAAATTACACAGTTTTGAGACGAATAATTAGGACCATTGTGACTGACAACTGATTGCTGTCTGCAAAATTAAAAATGTATATCTACAAAGAGACATCTGCACAATCTGCCATGCACACTGTCACCAGCAAGGGACATGCAGTTAAAAGTGCAAGTCTACGGAGAAGTTCTGCTGCTAACTCTGACAGAGCGTTAACGTTATGTACATGTGTATACATTTCTGAACAAACATTAGGCTGAGGATCAAAAAAGAGCAAAACAACAGAACGGACTAAGTGCAGCACGCACACACACACGCACATTATTTCAATGTGAATGGTGCTGTGCTGAGGGTGCAGTGATTGGGGTGTGATGGTTGCTTCGAAATTGTTCTTTTGTTGTGGCACAGTATTTGGCTCGCTTTAGAGTCACTCTGCCTGCACCACGTCCTTGTGGTGGCGCATGATATGCTGGTTCTTCTCCGAGGGTCGCCGGAAGCCTTTTGAACAGATCTCGCAGCGGTGCGGATAGTCTTTTGTGTGAATGGAGATGACGTGTCGCTTGAAACCCGAAGCGTCCCCGGTGCTGTAGTCACAGTACTGGCACTGGTAAATTCTCCTTTCTTTTTGTCCTTTGCCAATAACTACTGTCACACTGCTGGCTAAGCTGGCGGCACTGACTCTGCCAGGCGGGCCAGCGCCGCTGGACGCGCTCGGTGCAGACTTTTTAGGTGTCGCAACAGGAGTGTGTGTCTCTGTCCTCTTGGCCTCACTCTTTTCAGGAGAGGCCTGTTGCTCTTTTGTATGGACAGACAAGATATGACGACTGAGAACAAAAGGGTCTGCAATTTTAAAGTTGCAGTGACGGCACTGATGGAGTTTCTTGGTGCGGTGGGATACCGAGTGCTTCTTCAGTTCCGACGGCCGATGGAAGCCTTTACCACAGATGGCACATTTGTGTGGATAGTCCTTGGTGTGAACGGATATGATATGGCGTTTCAGGTCACTGGAGTTGGAACTTTTGTGATCACAGTGGGCACAATGGTGGGTCTTATTCTCCTCGTGTGTTAGTCCATGCTGCATTAACTCCTCCTCCTCTGCAAAGGTCTGGAAACAGCGCTCACATTTGTATGGCATCTCTTTGCTATGCTTAGTTTTGATGTGCGTCTTGAGATTAGACGAATCAGCCGACTTGTAGTCGCAGTACAGGCAGGAGTAAGGCTTCTCGCCTGTGTGTGTGCGCATGTGTTTCTTCAACTCAGACGGGTGTCGAAAGCCTTTTCCACATTCCACACAAATGTGGGGGAAGCTTTTGCTGTGAACAGCCAACAAGTGCCGATTGAGCAGTCCTTGCTCAGCAGTTTCATAGTCACAGAACTTGCATTTATGCATCTTGGTAGGCGGTGGAGGCGGCTGGTTCTTGGGCTCTCGGTGGTGGTGCTGCAGTCTGTGAGAGAACAGCGCAGCCTGCTGGTGGAATTCCTTGCCACACATTTCACACTCAAAAGGGGCCTTGCTGCTCAGAGCGTGCACCTCCATGTGGTTGTGGAGGCTGGCTTTCTTGTTGGTGGTGAAGTCACAGTCTGTACATTGGTACTTTTTCCTGGTCAAAACATCCTGGTGATGATTCTTGGTGTGACGTTTCAGGAACCCTCGTGACTTGAACTTTTTCCCACAAAGCATACAGGGGTAGACTGTCAAAGGCTGACCGTATGGACCAATGATGATGGCTAGAGAGAAAAATGACAAGAGGGAGACAAACTTTTCATGGTGCAACTTTACAGTTTTTGTATTTTAATCCTATGAAAATAACAACCAAGGGCCAAGAAATGTGCTGCAAAAATGTTGTCAAGTTATGAATAATTAAAATAATGCGTTTGTAGCTTTTATCCTTATAGCATCCTCTCAGCCATCTTCACGGTGTGATGAACATTTACATTTGAAACTGGCACAAGACAACTTCCACATTCACCGACTTCGTGTTGCTCTTACCTGTCTGTACCTGGCGAGGCTCTGACCGTCTCCTGTTCTTGTTGCGCTGTCTGTTCATTTCATCCACCCCGTCAGACTCGTCGATGTGCAGCAATGCGCTGGCTGCACCGTTGCGGTTTTCACAACTCTCGCTATCATCTGCACCTGTGAGAATGACAGGACGTCTTTAATTTGATAAAAAACAAAACCAGCCGTTGTAAAAGCTTAAGCCAAGACACTCTGACACGTGGTGGATGCACAGCCTTCCAGTGTTGTTTTAAAAGCAATTTAATAGACAGGGGTGCTGACCATAAGCAGCTGCCCAGGCCACAGGCATGAAGTCCTTGCTTAGAGACACGCTGTCATACGAGCGGTCGTGAGTTACTGGTTCTTCCCCTCCTACCACCACCTCCATATAAACCTCATCAGTCACCTTGGACCCACCTGTAGATGAGCCCAACATGTACAAAACCAAAAAACTAGTGACGTTTACTTTCATGACAGTCAACCCCGCTCATTCGGCCTGAACAACTCACCATGGTTTCCTTGATTGTGATGAGAATCTCCAACAGACATGTAAACCATCTTCTCTCTGAGTGTCTGGCCTGAAGACTCATTTAACGCCACGCTCTCCGTGTCTCCATCGCTGATGTCAACTGATTCCCCTGTAATATAATAACACCTTTTAAATCCTACATGTTCTGGCAAATTATTGGTCAATCTGTGGGAAACGAGAATATGCTCATTTCACATATATCATATTTGATAAAATAAGGATTAAAACCAGTGGTTTTGATAGATAGATTTGTTTGCTACTATCTGGGGTGTAATGGTACATGTGCTTGTCCAGAACCATCACAATACACATGTCACACTTTTGGTGCATCCTGTCATGGAAAGAATAGGTCTGTATGTCACACTATTGTCACTTATGAGCCCTGTATCATCAAAACAGTGTGATTCAACCCACCAGAGAGCACAAGTGGTGCGTCTCTTCAGAGTTACTATAAGGCAGAAGTTGTTGCCATTCATGACGTGTGGGAGGGAAAATATAAAATTTATTGCTGCTCAGTGCATTAACGTTATGTTTCCATGTCCTGTTTATTATGAAACCTGCCTGGTTAATCGACTCCAAGATGCTCCATGAAATTGCTGGTAGCAGCATTTCTTTTCTGCAAGTAGCTGTTAGTGCATTTCTCTCAATCATGCCACTTTTATTTGCATTGTCTTAGCTTAGCTTCCTCAGTATAGCTAGTGGGCTAGCTTTGTTTCAAGCTTCCAAGGCACATGACCAAGATATGGACGTGTGATGTAGAGACAAGACACTTTCAAATACAAAAACGGCATAAGGGGATGTATGTCAGGGGTGGCTGGAGACAGTCCTCTCTGCTGGGTGAGTTCAGTGGGTCAGAGTGAATGAGGGGAACAGTGGTGACTTCAGTGGTATTCTAAAGGGCAACTACAGCCGCACAGCAACTCTGAGGCGATACACTTCTTCAAATTCAGAAATGCATAGTGAATCAAATGTACCGTAACAGCCTTAATCATTATATCACACATATTATATCCTCACACGAGTTAAAACTCAAATGCACTGACCCATGTCATCCTCTCCAGAGTCGGCCTTGAAGATGTACACCTTTATCACCTCCTGCCCATCCTCGTCCTTCTCCACTTCCTGGTCCTCCACAGCTCCCTCCACTGTCACCTCTGTTCCATCCTCAGACACCATTTTACCAGCTTCGTCCACTAGAGATGGGGGTACACATATCACATTTCATGAGATAAGTGTTCCAGACATGAGCTGGTGACAGCATCAATTCTGAAAACGTCAGTGCTTATTACCTCACCCCTATGAATGTGCAGTGAGGACATAGCTTGAATTTCATTTTATGTCAGTATAACTATAAATTCTATGAAACTGACCAATTAATACTCTATTTTTGCAAATGCTTGTCTGAATATTTAAATGTTCAAATTAAGGTTTAATATCATAAATTATCTTCAAAAATAATTGGTTTAGGAGAAGTTCTGGTTCATCAGTACTACAGCAAATCAAAACTGAATTGAAATTACATAATTTCAAACACCTCACAATCTTTATATATGGTCATGAAAGTACTAGTGGCTAAATATAATGTCAAGGCACTCAAAAAACATTGTGTTTCCACTGACACACAGACTACATTCAAATGGTAGTAACAGTCTTCTTCATTGCCATCTTCAGACAGTCAACCTAGTTGGGGTTGTTTGCCAATGAGTGCAAAGTGTACAGTGGTGCGGACAGTGCTGAGTAATTGTTGCAATTATTGCAGAATGAAAGGAAACTGACTGCTTGTCATTATGTGGCTCTGTAGAAGCGATGCTTAAAATCTGACATTTGTTACAGTGTAAAATAATTTTTCATCTAAATTGGTAGCAGAAACCAGAGTCAGTATTTTGAACACCAAGTATCACAAGCTCATCTTCTTTGAACCAACAAAACAGCACTTCTTGACTGTACGGACAGTTACTGACAGAGGAGTATAGAGACCAGAAATTATTCATATTTAGAGAGCTCTAGGTACTTGACATGAACTAACAAGGACCTGCACAAATTACACTCTTTGACAAAACTGGGTCCAGTAATAACACATTGAATAATGACTGCTGTCCCTGATAAATAACAAATGCATAATGAAAACCGCTCCTGTATGAAAGCTCAACATTCAACAAAACTTTTAAAATGTTAAAAACCATTATATTCTACATTGTGAGCTAGTCAATTAAGTTTTAAATCCATTGCCAGCCAAACAGTTAGACATTTTGTCATGTACGGTTAACATAATGAAATATTCCAAAAACACCTAGAGAAGGATAACTTCTGCACTTCAGTAGTTAGTATCAACAGTAACAGTTCAGTTTAAAGAAAACATTATTTTCAAATCAGGGTGGAGGGCAAATCAGACAGCAACGGGATTATTTCTCACAGGCATTGTTAAACTATACGTGTACTAAAGACTACGTATCCCTCTTTGACAGATGGATGCATTTCGCCATCTGGCAAGAACATGTCCTCCTCCACCTCCATTAATTAATTAATTAATCTCAAATGTTTCCTGGTTGCATTCACACAGCTTTTTTGAGTTTAGCTAGGGATTTGCCCAAGAAGACACATAAATTGACTGAGTGTAAACAGGGCCAAAATGCTTTCCAGAGGAGCAATGGCACATCTGATTGCAAATAGAGCAGTATACTTACAGGATATCATTAGGTAATCTCCACAGCCATCTTGGTCGTCCTCCTGCTGCTCTGGGTCCAGGCCATCTTCGGGGATGTCTCCCATGGCAACACCTTCCTCATCACCCTCCAGAGCCATCACGCAGGTTTCTACAGCGACATCTTCATCCTCATCGCAGTGCACATACTCAGACACCACATCCTCCACAGCATCCTGAATGACAAGTTCATCCGGGGCAAACCTGTGAACTGCCATGCCTTCTCCCTCTCCTTCTGACACCAACACAGTCTCTTGAAGCTCCACAACAAACTCCTGCCCACCGGCACCACCCTCATCTGGAAGAAGCAGGATTACCCAGTTAAACCACATAGCACATAGCAGTCAAATGCAACAGTTTATAGCATGGATGAATTACATGACACATTCAGTGTTTTTAAGCTCACTGATATCATACAACCATGACCTTCTAAACAGAACAGATCTCAGAAAAACACTTTACTTTCATCAATCAAAAATACTAAGTCATTTGGCTAAAAGAGCCCTGCTTGTTATAACACCCGCACACTGTCATGTTTATCGGAAAGTATACACGCACATATACAAATACACACATTAAAAAAAAAGCATGGCTAATTACCCGATCCGTGTAAGATTATTTTAGGCTCTTCGGAATGTATTGAAAGCCTGGTGACATCCTCATCCATTGTCCTCGCACTGCATTTGTTACTGGAGAGCTGGAAGCAAGTGACAGAGAGCTTAGCTGACTGTGACCAAAACTGATGGAAACAAAGCCAAACAAACGCCAGCACCTTCAAAATCTGATACTTTTCTGATATGTTTGTTACTTATACATACTATTTGTAATATTACACAGTAAAGAAGGGCTATCAAAACTGCTCCAAATGACGTTTGACTATTCCCTCTAAAAAAAAAAACAAACAAAAAAAACACATAGGTTCGAACCATTCAAATATCTTTATTTGCACATCATGTCAATAACAGGAGGACAAATGCAATGAGACATAACTACTTGTATAGGTATTTTTATTTCAGCTTTAACATGTCTTTGAAAACATATCTAAGCCAACTGTAGCTTACACAGCTTGCATTCAACTTTATCTCGAGGTTCTGTATTTTTGCCATCTACTGAGCAAAATCTGAAGTATTTCCAAACGGTGTTTTTTAGGTTGCTTGGAGTCCAAACCACTCTCTCTGTTGCTGAGCTGGGCTCTGAACTTTCTGCCAGTTCGTTTTTCTCTCTGTTTTTTCACAATCGAATCTCATTTTTTTATATTTAAAAATTTTGAATTTTTGTTGACAGCCCTATAATTAAGTAACTTAAAATCAGTCCATCACTACATCCTCACATGCCATTTTATACAAGTTCAGTTATTATAGTATGATGCTTCAAATCACTCAAGTCAATATATATCACACAACCTACTAATTGAACACAGAATGATCTCAGGAATGCAGCAATGGCTGATACTTGTCTTGTTGACTACTATCGGTAATCAAGGTGACATCTGCCGATAGCATTTACCAATGTTTATGTGTTTGCTGCATGAATGCGGCACATTCATGAGCGTCTGGCTCATAACACCATGGCTATCGGTTAGTAAGACAATGCAAGTACTGAAATGTTCTTCTCATTGAGTAGATAGTTGTACAGTGGTCTGAAAAGGCTTCTGAAGCAGTAACTTTTTGTGTGCTGAAGATTTATTTGTTTTTCAGGGCCAAAAGAGGGAATAAATAACAGAAACATTTTCATTTTAAACATCGCTATTGGCCCAGAATTTCACAGTCACAGCATCCCTAATTTATATGTATTAATTATTGTTTTGAAAGAGGTTTCCTTGTGCTGTGCTAAAACTGTGAAAATTAAGCAACTGATTCTGCATCTACCCTTGTGTGTGTTTGTGGGTGTTAATGTGATTTGAAACTAACTGATTTTTATAACAGAAAACCAGATGATGCCACAAATGTGAATCTAACACTGCATGTCATCCTAAACACAATCAACTGATTTATTTTCCAGATGCAACCAGGGAAAGCCACAAACAGCTTGTCATCCTTTGCTTGTTGAAACAAACATGGTGTGTGTGTGTGTGTGTGTGTGTGTGTTGCTAATTTGACATTATAATACGATTCACATGATAGAGGGGTCACTGGCCTGGCAGTGCACAACTGCTGCTGCCTGAGCATCACACTCAGAGCCATCTATCCTAAAAAGACTCTTGCTGCAGTCAATATTGTAGTTAATGGTTTATGTAGGCTTGATAAAATGAACCCTGCGCACAACTGACATTTTCTACTAGAAATTGGGCTGGGTGTCAAACTCCTTTTCAGTAGCAATATAAATGTGTCTTGTGTCTATAATACGTCTGTAACACTTTGGCACCATATACTGAAAACTGTCTTAAACCAAAAAGGAGCATTGTATGATTGATTGTTAATTTGTACTTAACAGCATCTTTTCATTCACTTTTCCAACAACACCTTGCCCTGAATTGCATATTTATCTAAAAATAAATATGCGATTAAGTTTTTATAATAGTCTGCCGTGTCTTGAAGCTTTCCAAGCTGCTGTTTTATATCCTGCTGCAGCAATGAACAAGTTTCTCTGTGGAGACTGAGAGCTTTGTTTGTTTTGATATTTCATTTACATGTATTCACACACAGACAATATAAGGTCCCCTGATGCTACAGTCTCTCTGGCAACCTGAAAGAACTTTTACGGATGAAACACTAAACAATGATTTAAATACAATTAAGATGATGTGTTTTTGTAGCATTAGCTTGTGGCTGCGACAAATGTCATCAAGTGAAATGACCAGTGGGATAATTACCATGCCTGCACCACTACAGCTACCGAAATCAAACGACTACTTCAGTCCAAGGGGCACCTCCATCATCGTAGCGATGAAGATGAGACAATATGCGACAAAAATCTCTCCCTGTCACACATACACACACATTGGGGGGGGTGCGGAGATGTAAACAGTGGTGTGGACGATGCAGCCGGGGTGCCATTTAATTTCCAGTGAATGTACCATCCCCCACCTCCAGGTGGAAAAATGATGACAACGGTGTGTGAAGATGTGGCGCACGACATGATGCATCAGTGTGCCGAAAGACCCCGCCAACACGTTAAAACATATCAGGGTGATGAGACTAACATAGCTGCCCATTCATGCAACACCACACACAGCGTAAAGCCGATGAGACGATTAACGGTAATGTCTTCAACTGACCGCTGGAGTAGCTTTAGCACCGATTACTCACGCAAAGTCCGATTGTCACGGACAAAACACACGTTTATGAAGAGCTGGCTGCAAACCATATACATGCAACATAATAATAGTGTACAGTGAAGACGGCTGGTTACGTTTGGTCTAAAATGTCGCGACTCTGTAGCAGCCAGCTAGCGGGAGGAGGCTAAAGACACACACTCATTTTCTACAACCGCTTTTCATCACACTAGCGTCCGCCATTTTGTTAGCTTGGTGTCTGGACGAATGCTAATTCCAACACTAAATGAAAATACCCCTCGGCTACGAAAATATGTTGATATGAAGTGTATCGTAGGCGAAACTGTATATTGACTGTTATAATCAACATTGAATCGCGTTGACGTTCGCCAACGACGAGCGGAGGATACAAAACCCGCTTCTTTCAGTAAAATGGCTAGCTAACCGGATAGGCCAGAATTGCCAATTACGGCCTCTATAGAGGCCTGGGCCTGAGAAGAAAAGGCCCACCCCTCTGCGGCCTCTCGGTAAGAATGAGAAATAAATTGACAAATACACATGCATGCAAAAACAAAGACACACGGACACGCACAAATGCAAACATAGCAGTGCAAACGGGCGCCCTAAGAGCAAAAATGACCCGCGTACCAGATTTATGCTGCAGGGATGGCCTCCGTCCGCTCCTCGGCTTCCCAGGCCGCCTGGTTCCCCCAGACTCGGGCTGGATTCAGTCGGGAATTTTGTGTTATTTGGGCGGGCCGGACAGGAGCAGAGAAGGAGGGGTTAGGGGTTGTTTCTGGAGCTCTGCTGAAAGCAAAGCAGGGCGTCTGAAGCCAGATCTTGTCATGCTACAGCCCCCCGCTCCTCCAGCTCCGAGGCCGCCGTCAGCACGACACGTCACAGCCCGAGAGCAGCAGGAAAATGCGGAAGGGTTGTGGTGGAAATCACACCGGCAGGCACCAAACAGGCCATAATCTGAGGACCGCCGCTCAGACGGGTTGTGTCAAAACGTGCACCGTAGTGTTCATTTTAATTAGTTTGTGACCCAAGGTCGGTGTAGCTGGTAATGGATTGAGGAGGACTACCTCGGATCCCCGAGCAGTAGACTCGCATGCAGCAGAGAGGTGTGGGCAATAAAAGATGATTAAACTATGACCTCCAGACATCCAACAAAAAAAAAAAGAAACAAAGAAAGAAACAAAGAAAACGCTGACTCAACAAGCCAGCACCATCAGTTTCATTATGAGAGTAAACCGAATTGTTTCTTCGCAAGGGACAAAAAATCCTATGGTTTTATTTTATAGTCATTCACATTTCCTTATTTATATAAAGCCAATAAAATTACATGTTAATCACTTGAGGAAAAAAATATATTTGTTTTTTTACTGTAGTTTTTTGTTTTTTTTTGGTTTTTTTTTGCAGTAGGAAATTAGAAAATATAACACATTTACCCCTTAAATATATATGAATAACAGTTTTGAGCAGAGGAGTGCATTTAAACATCTACTGTACCTGCCTAAGTACATTTTTAATGTAGGCTACTTATATTTTAACATATTTTTGTTCTATATTTCATAGGGAAATAATGTACTTTTAGAATTCACAAGTATAACCTGAAAGCTACTTGACTAATTGACATGTTAGGCTACATACAAAGTGATCATCAGCCTACAGCACACAACACGTTTGTTGTATCTATGCTCTATCTATCTATCTATCTATCTATCTATCTATCTATCTATCTATCTATCTATCTATCTATCTATCTATCTACAATGATATGACACTGATACAGACCATTTTAGTGGATAATGAGTACTTTATTTGTCATACTTTCAATACACTTAGTAGATAATACTTCTTTACTTTAACTTAAGCAACATTTTCAGTACAAGACTTTTACTTGTAGACCTAATGGAGGATTTTTCAACATTTGGGTCTTGCTACATTTATGTTGTTAAAGGAAATGAAAACCGCCACCAATGAAGCAACTTGCACATAAGGATTAAACTTTGTCTTGCAACTTGTTCCCTTTAATTATAGGAATAATCAAATCCAGATGTTATTTCAAAATGTATGGTTTTAATGTAAGAGCAGCAGAAAAAAACGTTTGCAAAACAAAAACACCTCTACAAATAGTCATTACAGTGTTCCCACCCTGGGGAGTCAGTTCCCAGGAAGTGGTTGCAAAAAAGAAACACATACAATTGTACACAGCTGATTTTTCTCAAATCTTGAAAGAATTTTACGTACTTACTTACTACACCATGGCTAAAAAGTAGCAGAGCTCATCTATTATCAAAGTGAACAGTCAATATTTAAATGTATTTATTGAGTCTGTGCCTAATCAATCACCAAACAAAACATGATTATTGCACCAAAAGTCAGTGCAAGTCAGTTTAAAGTAAACTCTATTTGGCTGTCATTTTCAGAAGCTCCTGCTTTTCAATCTCAAAAAGACGCCAGCCCTCCTCCAAGGAGAGGTCAGCAGCTCCTTTTCGCTTGTAGAACTCGATCGACTTGGTGTTGTTTTCTGCCACTATGAAGTGCATGGCACTACAGCGAGTCTTCACAGCCGTCTAAGGGAAGGGGGGGAAAAAAACTCATAAAACACAAGGCCATATGAAGGGCTGAATAAAGCTGTAAATGTACATTGGTAACCATACCTCACTCAGAACCTTCAGGATTCGTGAACCAATGCCAAGACCTGGTGAAAGATTAAATGTACAGAGACAATTAAAACAATTAAACAATTAAAACAGTCAGTGTGTGTGTGTGTGTGTGTGTGTGTGTAAAAATGCCACAAGAACCGTAACTCCGTAACTAATTAACTTTTACCATCGTCATATATGACAGCACTTTAACAACCTTACCACGGAAGTCTTGCATGACATAAAAGTCCTCCAAGTAGAGAAGCTTTCCAATCCAAGGGTCATACGTGAAGTAGTACATGGCAAAGCCAATCACACTGTAGTCTAGAGGAAAACACCACAAGACAGGGGTTTCATTTAAGGGGTAAACCTTCAGTTTATTAAGAAATATGACCCTTGAATCATGTGAGAGTTACCATCTGAGCTCTGCTCTTTTGGGACTTCAGCAACCAGGCAGTGGTAGAATGGATGCTCCCCAAAGCCATCTTCAAGTAGTTCTACAAGGGAGACATGGCTTTTAATAGGCGTGTATGAAGCCAGGTAAATATGTGTGTAAAATGTGTGATTCAGCTTAAACTGTAGCACCTTTCTCACTCAGCATGACCTTCTCTTCCATCTCTTCGAATTTAGCAAGTTCCTACGAGGCAAAAACACAATAGGTTTGTTGTTAAATGTCTTATCTTTTGTCAAATGTGAATCATAAACATTTAGCTTACCTTTATGAGTCGCAAAATATCAGACACGTCCTTGGGTTCAGCCTTCCGTAATATAAAACTGGCCATTTTCTCTTTTTACCCTTTTTCCCTTTACTCACTAGTCCTCTGAATGTGAATAAAAGCAAAATTTGTTTCTTCATTCGCTCCTCAGGAGGTCATCCCCTGACAAAGAAAAAGGAAAACCAGCAGATTTGCATTGGATGTGTCGAACAGAGTGGTACAGCAGCTAAAGTTCCTTCCCTTTTTATGTTTTCCTGAAGGAGGCGAACCCATTCGGTAACCCATATATGGTCAAACAGCCCTTTACACCCAGTGTTTTTGTTCTTCTGCTGACTCCTTATCTTTGTCTGGATTGCTCTTCTTAATTTGAATGTTGTTCAGAAGTTAAATATTAACCAGACCTGGAAAAAAACAAGTCCAGAGCACCTAGAACTGAGTAAAGAATGACCCGAGGGTGAAAACGAATGTAAAATGTGAACATTTCACGATAAACCAGTTGCACATTAGTCAGTCACTCCTGCTCTGCAAACATTCGGATACGCACACAAACCAATCCTTTGCATGGCTGAAACCAGACAAACAAAACTTTAACTGATTTATTACAGGTACCATTTATGTAATGTGCAATTAATAGGTTGTACCTACAATGAAGTCAACAAAGATAACGGGTTGGGACATTTAAGCCAATCAGATGTCGACAGCCAGGAAGGAACAGGTGAACAACTCTTGATGGAAGAGCTTCTGCTGGGTTCCAGACAACTCAGAAACTGAAAACTACAATGTCTCGCCACTTCAAGTCAGAGTTCCTATTTGTAAATTCATTACACATCCATCTGCCCCAACTTCACAAGGAGCAGTAGTCTGATGTCACACAACAATAAGCCATTTTAGACAGTAGCCATTTTTCTCTGATGTCACACTCAGGGTGGGCCAATCAAATGTGGCACTGCTGTGTTCCGTGGTGCAAGTGAATTAATTCTTAATTATCAGCACACATCTTGGACACATTTATTTAAAGGTGCAGTATATACACATTCTTGAACTCATATTGAGAATGAACAGGTGGGAGCATATTGCCAGAGTAACCGCTAACCACCGCTAACCTTAACCGTAGTTAGCTAGTTGGCTTGATCAGCTGTGCATCTATTAGTTCAGACTGGGAGCTTAGGGCACTAATAGTGTGTTTGTTTTAACACTGCTAGCACAGGGATGTTCGACCAGAACAAGCTGTCGCCAGCTGCTTCCCAGGTTAACGTCAGTAGATATCCCTGCAAAACAATATATAGCTACTGTAGACATCATAATGTCAAAACGTCAATGTTATTTCCGTCACATTTGAGTTTGGAAGTCAAATGTGCTGAATGTTATTGAACGCTATTGTTAGCTAGGAAGTGGTTGCACGCTAACATTAGTCATCGAAGATGTTTACCTTTGAAATATGGCCTAGGTCCCTTGTGATTTTCACTATGCATTAGTCAGTCAATTGAGTGGTGAAATGGTAACGATTTGTAAGACTCCCTACATTTATATGACCGCACACCTGGAACACAGCAACAAGACATTCAAGCTTCCCCACCTGAGCATAATGTCAAAGGAAAATGGATGCCATGTGAATATTGTCTGTGGCAGCACCCATGAGATGAGTGTAACATTTATTCATAGACTACAGTATTTGTATGAGGCCAGTCAATGGAATATTTAGAAACATTTCCAAGTGTAAAAGTGCAGTGAAATAAAATGTATATTTGGCATCTATTACCTCATCATTCGGTCTTCTGACGTTGTGCACGTGGAGCACTTTGAGGTCAGAGGGTGAACATTTCAACAAGGAAATTGTAACTGGTGACATTGCTGGAACACAACAGGGAGGGCTGTGGTGTGGTAGCATCTTTTGGGGTGACGAGGATACCTAAAAGCATCTTTTGATCAAATGTTTTGAGACTATTTTTCGGTATCTGTCCTTTAAACAAACTTTATAAATTTGGTTGACTTGCTCAAGAGCAATTGTTCCACTGCTATGAACAAGCCATAAACATGACATTTTTGCTTCAAGATACATTTCAATTGCATTTGCCATCTGTATAAGGCAGTCATCTTATTTACTAAAAGTAACTTCTTGTATGATACCAGATACAAAACCTAGTATAAAAAGCATGATTGCTACCACATCAAAAAGAAGTTATATTATTTTTTCCTTTTAATTCAATTTTTTTCGTTTGTTTTTCTGAAGTGTTTTAAGTCAGTAACTTTTCCCCAACTTTGCAGAAGTTCAGTTGCAGAAACTCTTTCCGTCACAAGACAGCAGGATTTTCAGTTGATGTCACCATATCCCACTGATACATTACAACACTTGTTTTCAGTTCCTTTTTTCTTTAAGATGACCCAAGGATGTGACATTAACCAGCTCAGCTGCTTCTAAGGGTCAAAGTTTAGTACACTGTTAAATCTTCCCTTCTATCTATCTATTCATATTTGTTTGAGCATTGTTCTAAGGAACCAACAAACTTTTCACCACTTACTTATTGAGCTAAGATGGAAATAAAGAACTTAGAACTTTAATGTTTTGTTTTCAGAGAATCCCAAAGAAAACATATTTCATCTTCTTAATAAACTGTATTAACTGAATGTGCATAACACCCTTACAACGTGTCTGATGACACTTTTGTTGCTCTGCTGGTGAGCATCTGGCAGCCACTGTATGATTTCACATGAGTGACAGCTGTTCCTTCCCAGTGTGACGCAGGCTTTCAAACTACTGTTACAAACTAAACAAAAAGTATGACTTCAGCTAAAAGTGCCATTTTGTGTTGTCGCATGAGGCAGATGAATCAGACAGCACTTTTAGGAAAACACTTTTTATTTGTACTTTAAGTACATGGTGAATTTCACAGATTGGGACGACACAAACAAAGATCAGTTCAGTTTATCAAAATACTTCAGCTTGCCTGAAGGGTCAGGAATGATCTGTGGGCAAGATAAAAATTAATTAGAGGACAAAAATAATAGATCTTATGTTTTAAAGAAATACACAGGACAAATAGAAATATAATCAGATATGTTCTAAACCAGATTGTGAGTCATATATATCAGTCAACAAACTAGTCTGCTAGTATCCAACCAATTGCTTAGCTTCTCACTTTGCAATGAAAAATCTGACCAAAAAATGTCATCATTTTCCTTGAGATACTACACATCAGAAGATTCTTCCGGTAATGGGACCTGCATGATATTATGACACCTGCTTTACGGAACGTTATTTATCAGCCACAGATCAGGTGATACTCACTGTGTCACTGCCCGGCTTCCATCCTGCTGGACACACTGTAAAAAAAATAACAAAATTACAGTCAGCACAAGAAAAACAACAACTGTTTTCACTCCTACATTACTTAAATAATTCATTCCAGCTGCACTCACTGGTCACCTCATTAGGTACACCTATACATTTGAATGTAATGCAAGTAAATATCATTGCATCCTTAATAATAATGTTCAGTTTTGACTGACACGGTCAGATATGTATCCATTTATCTTTTTATCTATAGTTATTGGTTGTAGTTTGCAGTGGCGTTGAACTGGACTGCATCAAGTGGAGAGTTATGTTTTTGTGAGAGGGGCAGAATATTAGAAGCACCTTTTAATCTAATGACATCACACAACGTGACCTCAGTAATAAACAGAAAGTAGATTCATTACCTTTCTGACAGTGTCAACAAAAACTGAAACATTATATGCTTTGCAAAGAGTTGCTGTATTTGAGTGCATCGCAATGTGCACGAGAGTAAATTAACTTTAAATTAATATTGCACATCTGTTTGTTCTGATCCAGCCTCTCGTACCTTCTCCGTGTTTGTCAGTGTACTGGAAGGCCTGCACCAGCCGCAGAGTCTCGTCCACAGATCGTCCCACTGGAAGATCGTTCATGGTGATCTGCCTCAGGATGCCTTTACCATCAATGATGAAGAGTCCTCTGAGAGAGATGCAAGCAAAACTTACTGTAAGTTTTTTTTTTTCACTGTCAAGGTCTATGTAGTTGTGAAGCACATTTGCCCACTTTTTGTTTACTCCTAAAGCACAGAGTGGTGTAACAGTGCTATAAGACAACACGTTGCATCAAGTCGATGGCCTATAAACCTTTGACAGCCATAAATGTACATGTGAGACTGCACCTTAATGTGTGTCCCTGGTCCTCCAGGTACACTCCATAGTCTTTTGAAATCTGGTGAGTGAGGTCGGACAACAGAGGGATTTTCATTGGTCCAAGTCCACCTTGCTTCCTGGGTGTATTGATCCTGGGAAATGGAGGAAAACAAAGAATATTACAGCACAAAAATAAACAATTTTTGGTGATGGTAGAACATTTTAATAAAAGCACCAACTCCCCTTCAGAAAAAAAACACCACCACCTTCTTAGTCTGCCTGATAGCATCTTGCAGGTGTAATGGGGACAGCATTCTTACCAAGCCAAGTGGGTGAACTGGGAGTCGACAGAGCAGGCGACCACCTCTGTGTTGATGGCCTGAAACTCATGCACACGATCACTGAACGCAATGATCTCAGTGGGGCAGACAAATGTGCTGCAGGACACAAAATGAACATGTCGGCATGTGAATATGCTCCGCGGCATAGTGATACGGCGACACAAACAAGGTGAGTATGTGACTTGTGTTTTCAGATGTTACTCACAAGTCCAGGGGATAAAAGAAAAAGACGATATATTTTCCTTTGTAGTCCGACAGCTTCAGCTCCTTGAATTCACCATTAATGACGGCTGTTCCCTCAAAGTGTGGTGCGGGCTTCGAGACTGAAATGGATGAAGAATACATGGATTAATAAAACCAGGAATTTTTACATACATGCATTTTATTTGCCATTTCAAGCTAAACCATGATGTTTTCCTAACCCTAACCAAGGGGTGTTTGTGCCTAAACCTAAGCACACCACAAGCACGATGTTGTGACGAGAAAGAAGTGGAAAATTGGACCTAAACAAATGTAAAGCTGCAACATAAAGAAATGTCCAGTTTTAACTTATTTATTCTGACGATTCTGGGTTGGTTTTTGGACGGTTGGTTGGGGAACATCACTTTTGGTTCTCCTCTTAGTCATGAAAAGAGCTGGCAGGTTAATCAATAATGAAAGTAATCAGAAGCTGCAGCTGTGTCATACCTACTTTCGCTGTTTGTTTTCATTATCTTCTCAGGTTTTTATGTGCTCTGTGAAATCTTGCTTGATGTGAATTTTGAAACTTCAGCTCTACGTTTGCACATTTTTCTCTTTGTAACTACACGTGTCATATGTCGTGTCTATGGAGTTAGTAAAGAAGAAGCGTTTCTCTGCCCCCCCTGTCCTAACACTGCAGCAGCCAGTCCTGTGGCACAGGGTCAACTCTCAAAACCCATGACACCACATGACATATGGAGGAAACTGGTCGTGCAGAGGAAAAGTGGCTGAAGATTTGCACACAGTACTGCATGTTTTTTTCTTTCTTTTCTTTCTTCTTTTCTTTTTCTTTTTAAAAGGCCTCACACAGTTGGCCCATACTATTACTTCTGGTAGTTTTCAGAGTGTTTCTGTTATTCTGTCCAACCCTCCAGCGTGTACTAGGAGCATGGACGACGTCATGTGTCCGCTGAGGGGCGGAGGGTTGAACTCATTCCAGTACATTTCATAGAATGACGTGTCCTACCCAAAAAAAAAAAAAAAAACACCAGACGAAAAGTTTAAAAACCTTCTGAAACTGTCAAATGAGGATGAAATAAGACGGTCAGAGATACACAGATGCTGCAGACACACACACACACACACACACACACACACACACACACACACACACACACACTAACTGTCAGTCTGGCTCTATTGTCCTGGCAGCAGCAGCAGCAGCGTGCTGAGGCTCCTGCAGCAGCTGGTTGCCTCACACAGGAGGGGAAGCAGAAGCGAACATTCACAGGTCACCTGCGGCTCGAAGGGGCCGGCGGACAGACTCACTCTTGGCTTTGCTGAGGTGCAGGGAATGGTCGGACACGGGCACCCGGAAAGCCTCTCCGGGATAGACGTGTCCTCCCGCGTAGTTGTGACACTGGGAGTTTTTCACTTGGGCGCCTTCCTCTGCAGAAGTGACTGTGGCGAGGAGGAGGAAGGGGAGGAGGAGGAGGAGAGCGGCGCGCGGGCTGCAGAGAAGCCCCTTCTGCTGGTTCATGTGGACGAGAAACTCCATTGCGTCTTCCCTCACAGAGCACGTAGCCCGACGACTGGCAACGCGATTCGAGCCTTTAGGCAGGATTTGAAGCAAGAGACCTTCTTCCTCCTCCTCCTCTTCTTCTTCAGCCAGGTTTTGCTGCAGCTGCTGCATTACTGCCATCTTCTGGAACTAATTAGTTTCACGAAGCCCAATTTTCTGCTCGTCTCTTTCAGCCAGCTTACTTGAATTAATAAATAACAATAGCACTACTTTGTTGTTGTTTTTTTTTTTATTTAAAGGATGAATTCACCCAAAATTAAAAACTCATTATCTGCTCACCCCTATGCTGATGGAAAAGCAAACATTTACATTTAAGACACTGTTGACCAAAGCAACTTACAGTGATTCATACGCTGATAGTGCTGGCTGGCATGCAAGGTGCCAACCAGCACATCAGGAGCAGTTTGGGGTTCAGTATGTTGCCCAAGGACACCTTGAGGACCAGCAACCTTCCGATAACATGATGCTGGCACTACCCTCTGAGCAACAGCCGCCAAATGATTAAACAGAGTTGCAGCATTGGGTTAGACCGAAGTAGATGGGGACTGTAAGGATAACAACTGAAAAAAACAAACAAACAAACATTGCACTTGGCAGCTGTAAGATATATACAAAACCCCCTATTTACTTATGTGTTTCATTTAATTTGATTACTTGTAACCATCCAGCAAGAGCAAATATTTAAATGACTGATGTTGCCAGGTTTCCTCAGGGGTTCTTGGACATTCAGGACAAATTTCACCCTGGTCCAGTGAAAAAATAGCAATTAGTGAAAAAAACAGACAAGGAATCAGAAAAATGCTGAAATTTAGCTCAAGACGGCCAAAATATAAAAAACTCTCTACTTAAACAGTATTCATAGCACAGCTATCAGATTTTGCAAGGTCTCATGAATTTAATAGAAATTTCAACCTGATTTTTATCCTAGAAAGTCCATGACATAAACTGGGAGGCTTGTGTTCAAATCTGTACATGTACCATATTGACACTTCAATCATATCACGTTCACTGAGCATGTGTAGGAGCAGACATTGCAGCTAGGTGAGAAGACTGAACCCTGTGTTGAAAGAAAGAGGACTACACAGACTACTTTACAGTATTTTTATTACAATGCACGCACACATTAAACCTTTGTTTCCATGGACCATTTCCTTTTCTCATCTGCCACCCTCAATGTAACAGTTTACTACAAGTTCCTCTGTAGGCCTTCTCAGTCGTATCAAGACAGATGCTGACATTTGTATTTTGGTCTGTCTTCTTATTTGACATTACAGTACAGAGAAAGACCACTCCCCTCTGATACCCACTCAATGCTTTGTTGCAAATCCAAAACGTCTACACATCTCTGTACATTTGAACAGATGTAACCCTGTGAGCGAAACAAACGGTACAAGTGGCACATGAAGCTACTGATGCTCTCCCAGCTGAACCAACAATATGTAATACCTGACATCTTGTGAATATCGAAGCTGAGCTGATGAATGTGCTCAGACTAAAAAGTCATTATGTTCACATTCAACATAGATGGTTCAGTTGTCAATATTCAGGACAACTAAAATCGCTTCACTCATCGCTTTGCTCAGCTTGGAGTGTGACACCAGCATGGAAGGACACATTCATCCACAAAACAACACAGATCTGCCAGGCACATGTGTGTATGTGTGTGGTTTGGCAAGATAAATTAAAATACCTGCAACCTTTCCCTTGGTATTCTTTACTCTCTTACATATCATTATGAAGACATATTGACAATGCTGACAGTTTTAACCCTGCTGCCTTTTATGGGGAATCTGTAACAAGGGGTTAAATAAAGAAAGAATTACAATAACTAAAAAAAAAGACAAGAAGTAGTTAACTCATACAGAATGATTTATCGTGTACACTTCAGTGTAAAGAGTACAAAGTATTTTTGTTTTTTTTACAGGTCAGACAGTCTCTTTATGAGAACAGTGATGAATGGACATTTAATTAATCGCACCTCAAAAGTGACCAGAGATGATCATCAAACAAGCAATTCAGAATCTTAAATATATTCACTTGGGACCAGATTTACAAAACCTTTGAGACAAAAAATGCAAAGTGCTTTAAATACAGCCCTTTAAAAAAAAGACTTAAAGAGTTGAGATAACACCAAAGCCAAAAATATTTTCTAATAACTAAAAATAAAGTTCTACAATGTGGTGAGTTGACCAGCAGTTTAATATCTCAACAGGGAAATAAAATAAATAAATATGGGAAAGAAGTTCAGGAGTTTCTTGTGAAATGGAAATGCACTTAAGGTTGTTTTCGAGCACCAAATCCATTTAATTATCATCCTCGCTGCCGTGTTTGTCTAATTTCCATTGCCCTTAGTAAGGTTTTTATTGTGATAATTTATGTACATCACTGATAACTTTCAAGCCCATGGAAGCTAAAGCTTCAGTACAAAAGTTTATGAAAACCCCTGTTGACTTACACCAACAATAGGAATTTAAAAAGGGATATAGAGGGACAATTTGAATCTATTAGTGTTCATGTCAATCTTTGTTAGTTTTATTCTCAGAGCATCTTTGTGAATATGGTCCCTGCTGATCAAATGTATAGCACTGAAATTAATTTACTTGTTGATGGTTCAGGGTCTGAGGCACAGTTTGTAGTACGTCATATGGTGCGTGTGTGTATGTGAGCGGCATGGGGGGGGTTATATATAACAGGGCAGGCCGAGTGATGAACAGACTTTAGCTAACAGACTTGAGCTTAGTCCACGGGTTCGTGCCGCGCACCTCCAGGGGTGGGTTGTTGTAGAAGATGTGGTTGCACAGGTCCTCCAGTGGGGGTTCAGGATCTGTGGTGGCAAACTGAGCAGCATCTTCAATCTCCTTCCTCACCGACACATCAATCTCCTACAGACACAACACATCAGAGACAGAAAATTGTAGTAATCTGCTGTCTGACCAGACATTTACATCTGCACAACATAGGACATTTGATTATACAGGTGTACTGTTAAATAAGAGAATATAAATAAAACTTTTATTATTTCTGTGCATTTGAAAAAGAACATTTTTGCTAAGGAAGATCTTTAATATATTTTGACCACTGAGGCATTACATGTAGCAGACAACATTAAATGTTTAAACATAAACACAGAAAGTCCCCTCTGTGTTCACCGGAGGCCAGAGCCCCTACAGCATTTGCGCTGTCATGAGATAGATGTTAAAACCAGTGATACGGGCTCTCTCTCGTGTTTCAACAAAACACGTTTAGTGTGTAAACTCCCAAACCTCAAAAGAAGACTGCTAACCCTAACCCAACCGGCTGACAAATTATTTGTACATCGTCTTAAACACAAACCTAAACTTTGCATCTCTTTCCCCTCACCTGAATTAATTAATCCTGAATTTTCCATGAATTACCTTTGTTTCTAGATTAGCATTACATTTAGATGTTTTTGCACGTTTATGTTATTAGCAGTTTAGTTATGTAATGTCTGGTTTTAATCCAGATACCCCAAACATTTAATTGAGGGAGCCATCGTCACAGTAATGCTACATTCATGTTTGTCTTCTCAATGCATTTTGGAAACTATGCATATAAAAAAATCTCTCTTGAAAAATAAGATTTCAAAATCTAAACTGAAAATACCTTGAGCTCTTCCACGCTGGCCATGTTGTTGCTGAGCATGCGGTCCTTCAGCAGGGAGATGGGGTCACTCTTACCACGGACCTCCTGGATCTCCTCACGGGTGCGGTAGCTGAAAGGGGACAGATTGGTGCAGGGAATGTTGTAGGGATGCACTACTACAATCATCTTTTAGAGCTGAAATCAAATCCAAGAGCTACAACATATGTATTAAAAATATTGATCAGCAGCACTACATTACTATTAAAAAGAAAGATAATTGATTTGTACAAAACCAATCAACAGAACAAAATAGTCAATTTGCTAGGATTTGTAGTCTGTTTACATTTCTCATCTGGATATTCCTCCTGTGTTATTTAGGCAAGGCGTTTTTCTCCTACAGCCAATAGCAATATTAGTGTCTGTGTTCAGTCCATCACTAAGCTGTGGTCAGGGCAATGCAAGGCCACTACGAACACTACTGTGGGGCGGTGGCAGAAGCAAGGGGCAGCAGCACAGTGAGGATAGATATGAGATATCATTAGTAAATTAATCAAATTGTTACTAACAATGCTTTAAGAAATACCATTACAGCACTTACATTTTAACCTCTTATAATGTACAAAAGGTTCTGAACTGATCACTTACCTGACACCAGGATCACTCATACTGTGTCCGTGATACCGGTAGGTCTGAAGCTCCATGAGAATGGGACCCTGGTGAAATGTAGGACAAACATAGTTTAGCTGAGAAAATGACAGCCACACTGTCTGTTTTATATAGTTTCATGTTTTTGACCCACCTTCCCAGAGCGGCAGTGCTCAGCCGCAAACCTGGTCGCTTCCCGAACACACAGAACATCCATCCCATCCACCTAGATACAGAAACAATATCCCAAATATCGTAACGTGATACATAGCTGTGCAAACATACAGTATATACTACGTGTATGAATTCTATTGTATTCAGAAAGGTTAAAGGATATGAGTGAGACCAGTACCCTGAGACCAGGAATGAAGTCTCCTCTCTTGTAGTAGTCCGTGCTGGCTGCAGCTCGCTCCACTGATGTGCCCATACCGTACCTGTTGTTCTCACAGATGAAGATGGCGGGCAGCTTCCACAGAGCTGCCATATTGTAGGTTTCAAAGATCTGACCCTGTGAAACACAGAAAGGACACAAAGATCAGTTTTCTGGGTGTCTATAGGATCAGTCGCAGCTCTGATTCATCGTTCAAGAATCATATTGTTGAACGTGCCCAACAATATGTGGCTGCTCCAGCTTAAGCTCAACGTAATGTACTGATCAGTAATGTTCTAGTCCTCAAACTTCATGTTAACAGGCACACATGAGGGCACAAACCGCCCTTCTACCATGTTATTTACACTTTTAAAAAACAAGAAATTCTAAATGTCTGAGGAGCATGGTGGCCAGATATGCAGATAAAGTATATTAAACAAAGCTAGATTAAAACTGCAGTCGTGTCTGTGCCATACCTGGTTGGCAGCACCGTCACCGTACAGACAGACACACAGCTCGTTGTTGCCGAAATACTTGCAGGCCAAAGCCACACCAGCACCCAGGGGAACCTGAGAAGAATTCAGAATTATTTGGGGTCACATTATATCAATTGTAACATATAGGGTGCTCATTTAAACAATGTCACAAGAAGCCATTTCATGAAACACAGATCTGATATTGATTACAGATTAGTCAAGCTGAGTTTTCTAACTCGCTGTAGAAAATATTTGTGTCTCTGCTGCTCCTGCTGCAGTTCACTGCGCCTTCTTTTTCACATTTGTTTGGCATTAACATAATATCATTAGTCTGGGTGGATAATAACAGTAATATTAAGAATTTCTGGAGGCTGGGTTTTTTTCAGTGTTTTTTACTACAGTATTTCTAGTGCAACTGGAGACAGGCCCTGGTGTAATATGAAGGCACAGATAAGTATGTCTATGACCAATGTCTTCTCCTTTAAGTTCCACTATATCAGTAAACACTATCAAACCAGACTCACTAGTTATACATGCATTGAGCCCTTATAAGACTTACTAAAATCACATAAAACTGGCAGCATACAGGTAGGTCATGTAGATTTATGCGACATCCACAACATGTGAATCGGCAAATGCAGAGAAAATGTGGCAACAAGAAACACAGGGCAAATGATAATTTGGCTTTAATTCAGCCTATTAGATGCCAGTGATGTACCTGAGCTCCAACAATCCCATTTCCTCCATAGAAGTTTTTACTGTACATGTGCATAGAGCCTCCTTTGCCCTTAGCGATACCTCCTCTTCTGCCTGTAAATTAAAAAGGAAATGTGAAAATGAGAAAGCTGAAGTCAAATAAAAACAGTGAGCATCTTGAAAACGATCATTGTTAAGTTGAGCTGCAAAATGATCTAGTGACTGAAAATTGTCTTGGCACCGAAGACTCACCGGTGAGCTCGGCCATGATCTCCCTCACAGTCCCTCCTCTGGTTAAGGTGTAGCCGTGGGCGCGGTACGCAGTGATCAAGTGGTCTGTCAAATTAATTGCTGCTTCAATACCAACCGCACAGGCCTCCTACAAGGAGAAAACAAGCAGCTTGAGCCGATGTTTATGTGAATGTGTTCTAAAAGACTGTTAATTATTCACACAGCAAAAGGTGGATAGGTTAAAAAAGAAATTTGTAATGATATTTTGAAAACGTTTATCTTCAGTATCAGTTTATCTTTTTTATATAGTTATCATCAGTTTCAAAGTAATGAATGATATGCAGTTGTTTTTTCAAAGTGATTATGGTTGTTTTTGTCTTAAATGTTTTCACTGTATAGTTAAGGAAACATTATAGTGCACTCAACCTGGCCGTCATACAAGTGGCAGAATCCTCTGATGATCTTTTGCTTGTACAGCTGATCTGCCTTCAGCTCCATACGCCTCATGGTCTGCATGGTGCGGTAATACTGCAGACCCTCATCACGAGTCATAACCACCTCCGTGGCCGGTGCCTCATCCAGCTTGTGGATGTCACATTTCTAGAGAGGGGAAAAAAAAACACATAATACTTAACACACTTCCATGTTAATTGATCAGTTTAGCAGAAAATACAACCAAAAAGTGTTTGAAGCTGACCTTTATTTCAAAGGAAGCCTGGGATGTGAAGTCAGCATATGAGCGTGCTGACATGACCAGTGCAGCTCCCTGCAACAGAAGAGAAGGAAAGTTAAACAAAAAAAAGACAGACAGAGAGGCGTTCAAATTTGTTATGGTCTGAAATCTAATACCAGAACCTTAGTTTCCATAACAATAAACAATATGCCCTTTCCTTGCTTCAAAAAATATACACATTTTTCCATTTAAAAATATAATTAGATGCTTTTCTAAACACAAGCAGCTGAACTAAACATTTTCTAAATGACAGTAACCTATAATTGTGAGAATATTGATTTAAACCAGAAATTATCCAAGATTACATGTCTAGCCATACATTTGATGGCAGCTTTCAGTGCTTAACTGTTTTTGATACTCGATTTAGTTCATACTAAAAGAGTAATTCTAAAATATGTTACTGTTGGGTGAGACAAATTGTTTGGTAACTTGCAGAGCGGAATCAACACTGCATCTGACACAGAAGACGGACATATTGGGAGGGGAAAAAGCAAACTTCTACAACATAATACATAATAAAACATAAAATGTAATAACTAAGTATAACTGTAAGTATAACTGTATTTCACCATTATACAGTTTGCTGGGAAGGCTCAGAAAGTCCTTAGAGGCGTCCCAGATAGTGTTTTAACAAACTGAACTGCCATTTTCTTGTTGGTTTCTGCCTTAAATTAGCATAACTTATTGATTCATGCAGTAAATAGTTCTCAAAATAAACTACACGTATCACACATTTTGGAAATCCTCTTCAAATGAAGATGTGTCTGTGGTATAAATGACAGTGAAATGGCCAATTTTAAAGCTAACTAGTTTCTATGTGACTAAGGCTAGCTGTCAACTTGAATTCAGCAGCTGTGAAAACATTGAACGTGAATTCAAATTTAGGACTAATCTGAAATTAAGTCAAGTTTTACATCATTTTAAAGGACTGTACATTCACTGACGACAACACTGACGCTGTCATAAAGAGTTTAGATTTGTGTGCAGACTTTCGCTGTGTTAGCCAAACAAGCTACCATTCGGCCTTACAAGGTCAGAACAGCGATGACAGTCTTGTTTTGGGTAAACATTTGCGTTTTTAGAGGGAGACTGTAAAGCAGTATTCGGCTAAAACCACCCATAGTTTGAAAACGATCTTGTATACAGTACTTACATTTCTCTGAGCGCCAGCTCTGAGCACATTAGAGATATTGGACAGCATCTTTCCTGAGCTAGCTCACTTCAGTCCCAGCAGCGCACCGCTCCGTCCTTCTGTCAGCCTCTGTCCTTCCGGCTCCGCTCGCTCTTCTTCTTCTCTGGCTCTAATTACGGCAGCAAACCACGCTGCTGCCACCACTTCTTCTTCTCTGGTCTGCAAGTGACAAGACATGAAGGAGAGAATAACTCATATTTAAATCACACCATGTTGATAATAATAATAATAATAATAATAATAATAATAATAATAATAATAATAATAATAATAATAATAATAGCTTCTCATTCGCATTACCTAATTGTAGGGCAGTATTGAAATGGTAATCCTTCCCTTTGCCAAATAATGGAAAATTCCTTCCATGTTAAATGACAATGCATGAACAAATATTATTTTTTCTTGCTGACACAGTCGCCTATATCTTCCTTCATGGTGACTTTACTTATATTTGGATTCAGTTAGCTCCCACAGAGGTCTAACTCTGTATTAAACCTAGACTAGAGACTGTTATAAAGCAATATACTGTCAACACCAGTCACGGATGGAGCCATGCTTCACAGTCTCACAATATCAGGAGGAGTCATGAAACACTGATGTGATAAAATAGTCTCATTATGTTTTTTGAGCAATTAAAAAATGGCCCTTAGTCTCTGGGACCTCAACATGAACTTTTGTATTAACCTATCATGAAACTCAAAAGTTGAAACAGAGGTATATATTCTGGAACCCATTAGATTCTGTGACCTGATTAGGAATTTGAGAAAATCTTATCTGCTTTATTGCCTAACACTGAAGGGCTGGTTGTTAAAATTAGTTTCAAGGATTCATCTCAGTTTATGCACCTGCTACGTACTGAATACATTTAATATCGGACCCAAAAGAAACCACAGGTTGGAACCATTTCAGCATGCGAGTACAAGTAGGTCTTTGGGACTGCAGGCAGAATAAAGCTGCTGCAGTCTGCAGTATGCACTTTGCTAGATGTGCACTTGGAGACAATATTAGATTCACTCAGTGCACAGAGTTGGAAGAATGAATATCAGGCCTCGCAGCTCATTTTTTAAAATCTCAGGATCTCATCCAGCCATTACCACAGCAAAGGCTTTTACCACGGCCAGATACAATCCAAAATGCTGGAAATATGTGACCCTACAAAAATGTTACGCATAGAGGGTAACAAATACTGATAGCTATGACCTTTTTTTTCTATTCATGGATCTCCCATATAAAAAACGACCACACAGAAAATGCCAACTAGCAACTGTACTTTTAATGTTGTGTTGAGCAAACTGATGAAAGCTGAACAATGTAAGGCTCTGAACGCGATGTTATCCATGACTGACCTCTTGTATGGAACTGTACTGCATACATTATATTTTCAAAACTGTTGTTTATCACATTAAAGGTACAAGTTCACTCTAGAATGAAATTTTTAGATGTTATCTACTTTTGTTGATGGAAAGTCGGGTGACATTTTGTAGTCGACACAACATTTCGCACTCTCCCAAACAACTGAAATAAATGGGGACTTGTTTCAAAACAATTAAAAAAACAACTAAATATATGATTCATCATAAAATGGCTCCGTACAGCTTGTCCGGGCGTAATCCAAAAGCACAGAGATCCCAAATTGATTTGAAAAGACGTTCTTTATGCCTCTTTTAGTTTAGCTTAAAAGACTTCAGCTTTAATGAGCTTTAAAAATAAAGATCTTCATTTGCCTAAACAAACTAAATGAACCATCTCTCTTTGTTTTCATGACTCAATAAACTGACAGGACAACACAGTTTCATACTGGTTTAACTTGTTCATATGTGGCGGACCCTGCCACCTCTCTGGCTTCAAACAGTGTTCTGGGGACCTTATTTTCCTCTGAGGACAGCTCGCCATAAATAAATATTTCTGAGTTTGTATTATTACCATTTATATTGAGTTTCCACAAACTTCAGGGTGTAAATAAGTCTTTTCACATCAGTTGGGACATTTGAAGGCTTCTGCAGACTTTGAGTAAGCCACAGCTGCATGGAGCCATTTTGTGTCAACCCATCCACCTCAATCGTTGTGACCATTGTGTTCATTGCGTCCCAAACCATCGTTGAAGTCAGCTGAAAGGTGGTGCGGACCTGGTCTCGCAGTGTTGCACGGAGGAAACCTCCTCCATCTGCCGGTGATGCGCTCACAGCCGGAGGAATCAGGGGCGGGCTTTACGCTGCGACGCACGGTGTGGCCGATCGATAGTAGAAACCCGACTGTGTGCGCATCCTCCTCCTCCTCCTCCTCCTCCTCCTCCTCATCATCATCCCGGCATCTCTCTCCTCCATCCACACAACTCTCTCCTGTCTCTCGTCTCCAGCCCTCACAATGACCTTCAGTCTCTCTGGCTGAATGTTGTCCGGCTGGGCTCGTTGTCCGCTGTGTCTGCGTTTCCTCTCCTCCTCCTTCTGGTTCTTCTTCTCCTCCTCGCGGCTGCTGCTGTGGAGGGGGACAACCTGCGCTGCGTCGGCACCACTGCGGACTGTTTTGGGTTTAGGTATTTTTTTCTCTCTCTCTCTTCTCCCCCTTACACTCTTTAAAAAGCTGCCATGGCGAACACAGTCACACCATCGGGCGCGACAATAACAGGTAAGCTCGGGGTTGATTGTTTGTGTTGTTTTGCGCCGTCATTCGAAGCAGACTCGCGAATGACGCAACTGATATTCGCAGCGCGTCTATGTGCTGCTGGTCGTCACCGCTTTGTTTATCCGCCGAGCGCCTCCGGTTCTCACTTGCCGCAGGTCCGTCAGGTGCACCGTGGTCAGCACGGAGAGATGTTTTACTTTCAGTGCCCTTCTCTCTCTCTCTCTCTCTCTGTGTGTGTGTGTGTGTGTGTGTTTTTCTTCACGAGGGGGAAAATCGGTATTACGTAGGAAACGAGGGTCAGAATCAGCCTTCTTTTTTTAGGAGATGACGCCACTCAGTCGGGTTTAAAAGGGTTCAGACGGGTGGAGAGAGGGAGGCTGGATCATTTCCCAGAGAATCCAGTCGTTGTGTGATGACTCTGACCTTATTGTCAGGGAAGCCTCCCCATGCGGATCAATAATCACGTTTAATACAGCTGTAAGTCCAGGAAGGAGGAAAAGACTTTGTCACTGGTCCACTGAGAAAGTGGACTACTGGAAAATGATGCAAGACTGAAACTTTAATACCTTTTTTCCCCCCAGACAAATGTGCTGACTAATCAACTAGAGGACTGAAAGAAGGAAAAAGCATTCTGATAATTTGGTTAATTGTTGTCAGACATTTACTGGATATAAATCCAGGCTCGACAAACCATCAAAACAAGGAAGAAAATATTAAAGAGCCTTTATTATAGCAGCTAAATTATGAAATAATGACATTGTTATTATGTATTTAGCTGCTATGGCAAAGGCTTTTTAAGTATCTCCATCATTTTGATATGTTTGATATACCCCTTTTTCACACTTCCCAGGTTTCAGCTTCTTCAGTGTAAGGATCTGCTGCTTTTCTTTGCCGTTTATGATCGAAGATATCACTCAGGAAATCAGGATGATCATTTTTCACTTTTCTTACATTTCATAGACCGATTAATTGATTTGTCTGGAAAAGTAATCAGTAGATTCAGCGAAAATGAAAATAATACTTCATTTCCAGCCTGACACTAGACCAAAAAATACATCTTGATTTTGCTTTCAGCTATATGGAACAATCTTACACCCGAAACTGTGGCTTCTTCAGCTTGTGTTTTTACAATTACAGGCTTCAAGTTGAAAAACAATACCTGGACAGCTCTGCAGGATATAACACACAATATGACCGTTAGTCCCCCCCAAAACCACAAAAGTTATAAAAAATACATCCCAGGTCATAAGAGGTGGACTAACCCGTCTGACCACTGAAGAAATCAATACAACGTTATGACGCTAAATGATGAAATGTTTAGTCAAGTCAGTTGAGGGTAAAGAAATCCAGGTCAGTGCGTAAAGGCTCAGCTCTCCTGTCCGACCACATTTATGATCAGACTCAGTGTCGTCTGCCAGGTCTCAGTGAAACAACAAAAGCCCTGAGTGAAAAGAGAGTAATTCCCTTGATCAACTGAAGCGACTGACTGTGTCGGCAGTTCCGCTCACTGTACAGTGCACCTATTGATTGGATGAATTTGTGGAATTAAACTCTTTTTTTTTTTTTTTTTTATAAGGGCACGTCCTCAGATAATCACTCACCCACTGTGTGGAGATTTAGCTGTAGCTACTCTTCATTATTATAAAGTAGATTTGTCTGATCATTCTTTATTTATTTCATTTATTTCAATTATGATACCGACAAAACAGACATTTTTAACTATACCTGCTTCATAGTGGAATGTGAAAAAAATGGTGTCATACTTTAAGTATTTACTCCCATTTAGGTGTCTATTTGTCACTTAATACACTTTATAAGTTAACATGTGTCTATTTCTAAGCAGAAGCTGCAAGTTTTTTGATAAAGGTAAAATATGTGATAAAGCAGCCTCAATAATAAAGTACTGTAGTGTTACATCCTGGCCTAATACGTCTTGTTCTCCAGGTGAAAACCTGTTTGTTTGCTCTGGATATCAACAAATCATTGTGATTTTAATAGTTTGTTTTCTCTTGCCCCCGTAATTGTGAATCAAGAAACAATCATAATTTTGGCCAAAATTAGGGCAATATAATTTTTATCTCTGCTAAGGAGGCTATACGTTCACCTGTGACTGTTTGTTGGCTGTTGGTTGGTTTGTTACCAGGATTAAACAAAAAACTCTCAATGGATTTACATGAAACTTGAATAGAGGATGGGTCCAGGCACAGAATAGACCCCATGGACTTTTGATGCAGTTCCGGATGAAGGGACGAACCAAGGAATTTCTTTTTTACTTTGCACATTTTTAAGGGAATGATGCATGATCTTGATTTTAAAAATCAGGTCTATTTAGGTGTCTGGTGTCTGTGAGTAAGTACAATCTGATGCAGATTTAAATGTGTTATATTTGACATTGTAATAGTCTTGGTTGAGTTAAAGAGAACTGTTGGCGGAGGTATGCGCTCTACTCAGTTCTGTTCAACCTTTAGAATATAATGAGAAGCAGCATCATTTATAACCATTGGGATTTGTGATGTTGTGGAAATATGAGCTTCCTGTTTAAATATAAAACTCTGCGTATTGTTTTTTCTTTGATTAGGTGAAAAGATGGCACCACCATCCATCACCCTGCTTCCTGAGAAGAAATCTCCGACCAACGGCCACAGCTCTCCGGCTCGGACTGGAAGAACGAGTGAGTAATCCTCTCCGGCTAATCAACGCTTCTGCTTCCAAGTGGGTTTTATCTGAAGGAAAATGACAGTTTCAGTTTCACAATGATGTGGATTAATGCACAATTGCTAGAACAGAGAAACAGTATGGAATTCATGATATGACTCTGTGGGCCTGTGCATGTCCAGAAATGTATTTGAGGGGCTGCTCTGTCATCAGGAGCTGATTACAGCAGCGACACCGGCACAGCAACAATAACCAAAGTGGGCATTCAGCATGCGTGGTGCGACCATCACATCAAGGGCGGCTTCCTCCCCTCTCATGCAGCATATTGCTGCAGTTTGCCCTTGGTGTGGGGCTACTTGGTGCTTTTGCAACACAGTGCATTTGACACAGAGCCGCCCCGCACAGTGTTTCCCTCTGCTGGTGACAAAGCAGCGCTGCAGGTCAGCACTGTCCCGCTGATGTCATTCCTCTTTACACTAAGCTGCGTGTGTTCTCTCCCCTTCTGTCATGATGATCCCAGCTCCATCCAGCGCGGAGAAGAAGCCACACATTAATGGACACGCTTCCCCGTCGCACTTGGCGGCTCACATCAGCAACAACCATGCAGGTAAACAAAGTAAGTCCAGGTATTTGCTTCTGTTGAATGGCCTTTTGTCCCCTCTTTTTTTAATTTGGCTGCAGTACCACCGCCCTTCTGCCCTTTTTTTTGTTCTCTGATGTCCCCATTCATCTTTCAGTCGTTGATGGTTATATGAAGACGGACGACAGGATGCGATTGGCCAAAGAGAGGCGTGAGGAGAGGGAGAGAAGCCTGGGTAGGTGATGTTCTGTTTTTTTGTTTTTTTTTTGGCAAATAAAAAGGCTGATTTTAGGGAACTGACATTCTCTGTAATGACGTTGTTATTTTTCAGTGCAGTTCCCCCTGCAAAGTTTTTTTTTGTCCTGGCATTTTCCTCTCCACAGTTTAATTGGTTTGGGAAGCGGTTTGCTAGCCGGTGGAAGAGTTATCCCGAGTTCACTGGTTTGTTTGATGTGATGAGCTAAGTCACTTCAGAGAATGTGACAGTAACACAGAATAATCCGCAAAAGTAGGTCTCCCACTCAAAGTTAATCATGCGCCGCCTGCAGTTGCCTCATGATGACAAGGATCCCTATCTTCATGACCCTCCAACTCATAGCTAGCACAAAGGAAGTGGAAAATATAATGGCAGATTTCACGAGACAAAAGATTTTGCCCAATCTCAAAGCCAAAAATACATGGATCTTGTCTCCTCCAGCGGCCAGGGAGCAGCTGATCAGGGAGAAGGAGCGCAGAGCTCGGCTGCAGTACGAACGCACAGTGGAGGAGCGCTGGAGGCGGCTGGAGGAGCAGAGGCAGAGAGAGGAGCTCCGCAGAGCCGCAGTGGAGGAGAAGAGGAGGCAGCAGCTCGAGGAGGAGAGGGTCAGCTGAGTTAACAGAACATCTAAATCAAGGATGCGCTAAATTTAATCCGATACATGGTTGTGCATTTGCAAGAAATGTTAAAAAAAAACAAAAAAAAAAACCTTCCATCTGACTTATTGCTGGTGGTGTATAAAAATGACAAAGAAGTAAACACAACAGAGAAGTGACAGTGATCAAATAGTCAGTGATCATCTCTGCTGCGTTGTGTTCAGGAGCGTCTGGAGGCCCTGATGAAACGCTCTCTGGAGCGAAGCCTTCAGCTGGAGCAGAGGACCAAACGCTGGAGCAGAGGCTGCCACCCAGGAGCAGGTAGGGACTGAATGTACAGTCAAAAAATAGAATCACTGATATTGATACAAAGGGCATGGGTGATCAAATGTGAAGGAACCGATATGGAAGTTTTGCTTTTAGGAGGGAATGCATTTTGCTGTATTTCTGTGAGACATCATGACACAGTGTGTGTGTGAAGTAGGGCTGGGCTTTACATAATATTGTAATACTTTTAGGCTATTTCACAATACACACTAAATATCTAGTATTCACTCAACTATAATACAGCCTTTGTATAACCCCTACAAACCTATACCTTTTCTGTTGTTCTAAAATATTAGAACTTTTGAACCACATGTTTTACAAACTTGTTTAGGCATTCAGGGGCTTCGCAGTGAATGTGATTACATCATCATGATCTGGGTCAAGGAAGCCCACAGTTTCTTCCTCTGAGCCAACGGGCAATGGTTGTGGCCCTGCTACTTTTGTTGTTCATGTTCAACAGATAATTCATTTCTCTGAAAAGAGTCAGTTTTGCTTCAGTGTCCTCTGCTATGATCGAATCAAAATCAAATACATTTTATCTATATAGCCCAAAATCACAATCACATCTGTACAGTGAACGACATCCTCTATCCTTAGACATCGATTCGAGTGAGGAAAATGTAACATCTTTCCATTTGCTCTCTGGACACATCTGCATGGTCAGTAAATTAAATATCTACGGTGGCCCTGAAGGTCAAAACAACAAACACATTTTTAGATGTTTACATCATTACAGAAAACATTTCAAGTTGTGTTTTCTGTAATTATGCCCCCCAAAATTATTTTAGGCTCAGTTCCATGCAACAATTTTCTCAAAATGTACATGTATTAATCTGTTTTTATTGTCCATATAGCAACAATAGTTAACGTTGGCATTTAGTCCGCTAACATACACACACGAGGAGACCAGTAAAAGACAAAAGTTTTGTCATATTATACTATAACGATATCCAAAATCTAACACGATACATAGTCTCACATCATGATTACAATTTAATTATGATAAATAGCCCAGCCCAAGTTTGTACATATGCTATAGGGGTTTGTGTGTGTGTGTGTGTGTGTGTGTGTGTGTGTGTGTGTGTGTGTGTGTGTGTGTGTGCATGTGTTAAAGAGAGCCTCCTCTTGGCCCGATCATTGCCGACAGCCTGGCTGCTGAAGTACGCATGAGCGGAAATGTGTTCCTGGTTTCCCACAGAGACAGGATGGAGTTGCACATCTGCACCGGTGTCTCTGCAGCTCTGAACGACAACGTTTTGAACCGCCGTAGTGGATTGAAAAAATGGAAATCCAAAAAAAAAATCACACAGACATCATCTGTGTTTGCATTTCTGTCACCACAGCCTGAAATCAAAACTCAATATCAACGTGCAAAGCTACAAATCAGGCAAAATACAGGACGGTTTAGTTTACGAGACATCCCGACACCTGTGCTGGTTTGTTAACTCCCATCCAGGTCTCTACAGGTGGATGAGGAATTGCTCAGATAAACTGTTCATAACGCTCTGACTGCTCACCTCTGCTCTACTCTACTCTGCTCCGCCCGCTGCCTTTAGGTGACAGTGAGAATGCCCCACTCCCTTTCTCTGCTGCCTCCGCCTTTTCCCATGGCATTGCCTCCCCCCTTCCTGCTGTCAGCGAATCTGGTAAAGTTAAGCCCCCCTCCCCTCCCTCCCTTGCCCTCCCAAATGTATCTCCCCTCGTGTTCATCCACATGTTGCCGTGTCTGTGATTTGTTTGCCTTTGTGCCGGCTGAGACTTAAACCAAAGGCAAATGTTGTCTTCTTCCTGTGATGCATGCACGTTAACGCTGCTCTGTTGCTGAACTTTTAATGATAAATTGTACTTTATGTTTGCGGTGTTTGTGCTCTGCTGCGCTGGCTTTATTCTTTAAGTTGTCATCGCTACAGACAACACCGTCGTGGCTCTGGGGATGTGACTTAACAGGCAGATGTTATCTGCGCGGGAGCTTATATAGCCAAAGATTTATCCAAAAGTGCTGGTACTTATCATGATCTAACCTAATTTTCAGGCAGAATTAAGCTGAAGCGTTTCCATCATCCTATCCTCCTGGAGGGACATTAATCTCTTTAATTCTCCACCATGCAGGGAATATAGGACAGGAAGAATGTGAAGAGACGGGAGCTAATAAGGAGCGTTCAGACAGAGGGTGAATAGACAAGGTTTAGCAGTGTACAGTATGAAAAAAATAATGTCTTAACTTAGCTAGCAGACACCTTAAATACAAATATGAACCTGAAAATGGGCATTAATATGGGATCTTTAAAGTGTGTTTACAGGTTATTTGGAGTACGACTGCATATGTGAAAAAGCAGCATAAAGCTCGAGGAAAAATTGTGTCTGGTCACTCAGTGGCTGTGTTGCATTGTGGGTAATGTAGACGCCAGGTTTTAAAAAGCAGTCTACTTTTCTAGCATTTAACTCCAGTGACACTGTCAGACTGTTAAAAAGCAAAGCGATAATGGCTTTTATATTCAAAACCTGTGCCTACATTACCCACAATGCAACCTAGCCACTGAATGGAACAACTGGAGGCAATTTAGGAGATTACACACTACAAAAGTCTGCAGTAGTACTTCCCAAAACCTGTAAACACACTTTAGTGCATAAAGTTGGTGGAGTTATCCTTTAATTCATCACCATCAGCCCTGTATTACTATGTGGTTTGTGCTTTAGCAAACACGTACACACGCTTCTGTTTCAAATTTCCCTCGAAGTCAGACGCTGGATTAGTTTCCCAGATTAGTAACCCCTGTTGATTACAAACAGGCCGAAGGACTCTGGATCAGATCGACTTCTCAGCGATCTCAAACACCGGGGGTATTATTCTCAGTTTGTCAGTGTTATGTTTCAGTTTTGATAACCTGAAATGGAGGGGTTTCAAAATGAAAGCAGCTAAGTGGTTCTGACTCCCTGGAGCAGACGGTTTTGGAGAGATTAATCGCACATGACCTAGAATAGAAAATGTGCACTAAAATAGACACAGATACAGGCATCCCACTGGGAGGGCTGAACTCTGCAGAGATTACTCTTTAGTGACGGTGACAGACGGACCGGAAGAAGACTGCCCCTTAGTGTTCTAGTTGTTGATCCATGTTCAGGGTCCTCGCTTTTGTGGTGGTGAGTTTGCTGAATGTCTGTGTGTGTTTTCATTTGCTGTCATTTGTTCTGGGTGTGGCAAGGACACAGACGTTGGGAGCTGGGTATGAAGATTATTGTTAGCAGTCACCACACTGGCATGTGTGTGCATGCATCACACTGAAGTAGTAGCACGCAGACTCATTACTAATAATGGCGAAGAGTGGCACCAGCACACCCCATTAAGTCTGACTGCTGGCTGAACCAGTCATGCTGGCAGTTGAAAGACAATGATGAGTTCAATATCCCTCAGCCGGTCCGGCCTAATCTAATACTGGGGAATCAATGGCCTCTTTCTGGCACAAATGTGTCCCTCCGTGTTTGCTTGCCAATTTCAAAAAGTGCAATAGGACAGAAGTGCTGACTGGGAGTTGATCTGGACAAAGTTTAGCATGCACTTCAATATGTTGCTGCAAAAAGTAATTACAAAAATATCAATGATGAAAAACATGTGATGCTGAGACGCATCCTCTGTTAAAACCAGCCCAGTCGCCGGATAGAACGTTTGCAATGACATTTCTGCAAGCCACTGATACGGTAAAGTGGCAGTACGTTGTTTTTGTAAAAGAAATTCCAACTCTGAAATGAAAATATACAATATTAAAAAGGTGATAAGACAATCTCTGAAATATTTATTTGCTCCATAACTGGAATAAACAAGCCATTCTCAGAGGAAAACAAGGTCCCCAGAACGCAGTTTGAAACTAGAAAGGTGGCAGGGTCCACCACATATGAATAAAGTAAAATGGTATGAAACTGTGTTGTCCTCTAAGGTCAGTTTGTTTTTTTCAGTTCATTCAGTCATAAAAAGAAAGACAGGTTGTTTAGTTAATTTTTTTTAAGGCATGAATATCAGTCAGTACCATACTGACATTTCTACAATCAGACCATTTATATAAGCTGACTTTCATGTCTGGAGGAGTAGCTTATGGCCTGCGAAGCCAGAGGCCGCTGTTTGAGACAGTGCTTCAGCTTTTATAGGGGTGGAGGCCACTGGGGATTTTGCTATTCCAGCCAACAACCTAATCAGGTGGTTTAGGTGATCTTTTCTGAACCCTTTACTCTTCTTACTCTTACCTAATCCAAGATTGTGGCTCAGATTGCAACAAATCCTCACAGTGCATTTTTTTTTTTTTTAATATCATCCACCTGACTTTGACTGCAAGAGTGAGTCTGTGAGCTTCAGTTGGTTGCAGCACACACTGCCCAGTCAATCCCCCCCACCCCCCGGCTACTGTATTAATATCCCTCTGCCACTTCCTGTTTGCCATCATCTGATTTGATAAGCATCTTGTTTGTCATCATGCAGCACCCTGCAGCCCACACAGGTCACCTTTCTGCACATCACTAAACCCTACAGACAGAGCTGGACTTCAGGGAGGCTCGCAGTCCACTCCCAATACCCCCAAGGTTGGACATTGCATGCACATTACTGTAAGAATCAAACATTAATGGATACAAGCTGCAAGATCTAATATATTAAATCATTCTGACCCACAGAAAGAGCGTCTGCGCAGAGAAAGAAGAACCGCATCCCCCGGTTGCGGATCCCCTGTGAGAAGATCTGAATCCCCTGCTAGTACCACCAGGCACTTGGCTTCCCCGACTACCTCCAAGTAAGATTATTTGTTTGGCGTTGAACTGAAAGGTCCGAAGAGACCATTACCTTGTCCGACAGCGATGCTTTTAAATGTCTTTCCTGCCACGAGGCCAAACGTCTCTGTATCTGTCTGCAGGCTGGCTGGCAAGATGCGCGCCCAGTCTCCGAGCAACACACATCAGTACCACTGCTCTCCTACAAGACATCGTTCGAACCTGTTAAACGACGATAGGAGAGCAGAGGACAAGAAGGTGGCAAAACACGGCGAACAGTCCAAAGAGGAGACCACAGTGAGGAAGAATGACAACAACGTCACAAATCTGTCTTTGCAAGTGGAGAAGAATGTGCTCAACAATGAAGCCACTAAACCCAGGTCATCCAAAGTTGATGCTATTAATAAGCATCTCAGAGGCGACTCCGCTGAAAGAAATCTGTCCCCTGACAGGAGGGACAACATGTCTCCCAGAGTGGAGTCCTCAGAGAAGAAGACACAGAACAACGCTCAGGACGGAGACAAGAAAAAAGGTGAACTTTATCCAAACAACCTTACACTGAATGAAGTTTCAGGGTGATCTAACACCAGTCTTTCTTTGATAGAATCAGAACCATGCACGTCCGCAGCCAAGATGGCAGCTGGCACAACGAACGCAGAGGAGGCGACCAGGGTGCTGGCTGAGCGTCGGCGCCAGGCCCGTGCTCAGAAAGAACTGGAGGACGAAAAACGGAAACAAGAAGAAGAAGAAAGGTGAGTTATCCAAATAAATCATGAATTCAAGATAGCACTGAATCAAGTTTGCAAACAGTGTTTAATAAGTGTAACCACCTACTGATCAGAGTTAAAGAAGAGCAGCGGAGGAAGCAACTGGCACAGCAGGAGCAGCGGCAGCAGGAGGCGAAGGCTCAACAAGCGAAGGAGAAGGCAAAAACTGAGGAAGAGCTTCACCAGCTGAAACAAGAAGAAGACCAGCATAAGAAGGAGGAGCAGGAGAAGGAGCTACAGGCCCAGATGGAAAAAGAGGTAAGAGTTACTTAAAAATAGTTGTGGAAGACAGTTGTATTTGTATGTATTTAAGTTTTTGGTGATATCTTGTGAATCTTATATCTTCCTACCAGTTTTGGCCACAAATATGTTTCCTCTTGATTTCAACAGAGAGAAAAAGCTAAAGTCCAGGCTCAAGAGGATGCCGAGAGACAGCGGCAGGACAGAGAACTGCAGGCGCAACAGGAAGAGGAGGAGAGGCAACTGAGAAAAAAGGTTATTGTTAAACACCACTCAGTTTATGATGACTGCCTCTTGCCTGTAGTGCTGTTTATCCATTTAGGTCGTTGTGGTGTGATTTGCAGAGTTTTGGAGATATCGGCCATAGAAATGTCGGCCCTCTTTCGAGTATAATGGAACTAGATGGCACCTCGCTGTCTCTTTTTCATCATTTCTGTGTACCAATCTGCACCTACCGACTGTGCAGAAGGAAATATGTATCTAGTCATGAACAAGAGGCTCGTGCTCAACTGAGCTGCAATGTTAGCCAGCTTAGTTAGTATAGTTAGCACTCCATAGCCACCTCGCACCTTTAGTGGAAAGAAAATACCCCAAACCACCGTTAAATTCAAGAGAAACAAGTCATCTCTATGAAAATGATCTAGACAGATGAATAGCACCACATTTAAGAGGAAAAATGTGTATATTATATGTTTTGGGGTGAACTGGGCCTTTAAAGGAGACATATTACGCTAATTTTCAGTAACTGCAGTAACATTTCTAACACAGAAAGTAACTTCAAATGAGGCTCAACGTTCGCCCAGTTTCTCTTGAACTGTCTCTCAGTATTACAACATTAGTCAAGAACTGCCCCAGACTGGGAGTAGCCACATTAGCTAAGTAACATGCTAACAACTGATTCAACCGGCTGAACCACAAAATTTGCAGTAAAGCAAAACACTTTGCAAAAACCACATCTTCCACGTCTGAGGTCGAGAGACTGCAGGTATTGACACATTTTTTTTTAGCTCGCACGGTTAAAGTTCACATATTGATTAAGTGTTGATGTGTTTTCTGCAGAGGATCGAGGAGATCATGAAGAGAACTAGGAAGGGTGAAGCTGACATGAAGGTACTGTAAGAGACGCCCTCTGTTCTCGTACAGTAGTCCTGCTGCCTTTAAAGAACCTGCTGATTGTGTGATCAAGACTTTCTTTTCTTTTTTTACAATTCTAATTTATTGAAAACTCAGATTTTTCTGTTATTATTATTATTCTTATTAAATTCTACTGTTGGTGATACTTTGGTTCTGAGTCCTGATTGCCCTCAATCAAACGTTTGATGTGATCGTCTCTGTTCTGCATTGAACCAGAAGGAGGAGCAGGTGGAGACGAGGGCCGTCTCACCCCCAGGTTAGTGTGTTATTCACGTCCCACAGATACCTGAGTGTGCTTGCCGTCCCCGCTTACTCCCCCTCCCTCTCTGTATGCCTTGCAGCTGTAAAAATGCAAACAGGGCATGTGTGGTTTCTGATTCATTTATGAGCTTATTTTGAGCATGCGCCACAACAGTTTACTTTTCTCTATGAGTTTTTGGCTTGTGTGACATCTTTAATTGGAGATGGACGCTTCATACTTTTCCAGCCATTTTTTTTACAGTCCTGCTATGTTATAATTCCGATGCTTTGGCTACTCAGACGAATGAACAGCTACGCCAGCTTAAAGTCGTCCAAGCAAAATTGTTCACTGTTACGTTGCTTGTGCTTTGGGCCATATGCTGAAAATCATTTGGTGTGGGTTATACAACAGTTTCTGGAATATGGAGCAGCAGCCAAAGACCTTCCCTGTTGGTGCTGAGAGGGCACCTTTTACCGTAGAGCAGCACCAGGGGAGCCGACTGTAAAATTAGCTGCTCTTGAAAATGTCCTTGGAAGATTCGTGCACTCCACTGTGCGAACGAACGGTACTTGGACTGTTCTCACTGAGCATTGTCATTTGAAAATGTTTTAAAGCTGCCGTACCAGATATATTTGTATTTGGTGTTAACAAACTATATCATAACTATATATACTATCAACTATATTCCATTACTAATCACCTGAGTCTCTCCTCCTCCTGCTCAGGCAGTAAAAGAGAACAAGAAATGTTCTGTTATCCCTGCTAACTTTATCCAATCCGGACAGGGAACTCCATAAAAGAGGCGGCCCTGTCTGCTTGTGAACATGCAGAGAGCAAGATCCTCCCGTTTGCTGTCATGTCTGGTGATTACCGCTGCACGTTCACGTGGTGACATACAGTGAAGGGAGGGGGATCGCCAACTGCAAAACGGACAGGAAGTTAGCTTACAGCAGCTTTAGCTTATTTTTGTGCATATGGACATCAATTGCAAATGAGCGGAGCCTCAATGGTTTTTGAGGTTTGAATAAAGGTTTCAGTTGAATTTAACAAAAAAAGAAAAAGTCAGTGGTGGAGTGTAACTAACCAGGTTATCATATACTATCATATAATTTTGCAAAATTTTAAGTACATGTAGTTTAATTTAGCATGTTACTTTCTACATTTTTGAGGCCACTGTTGTAATTTTTCCTCCACTACATTTGCTTGATAAATTTAGTTGCAAGTTACTGTGCAGGCTTACATTATTAATATAAGATTTAAATTGACTAATGAATTATATAGGGATGACAACCAGAAGGGTGTAGGTGACATTTGAGCAACTTTTAATCCTAAAACTTCATGTATATGACAAAATACTTGGCTAGAAATAACATCATAACATTTATATGAAAAGCCTAATACTGGATTTTTGGCGTTGATGACGATACTGATATTAGCGAGTAAAAACATTTGACTGATAATTCTATGTTAACACATAATGTATACATTATATTATATCATACATACATCATATATTCGCCCTAAATGTCAATTTGCCCTCTGTTTTTCATCCCTCAGCATTTAATTATAGGTTAAGCTACCCAACAACTGAAATTAGCTCCTCATGCAACACTAATTATAATACAATAGTATCATAAATATGATTTGTAAATAGACCTTTCTGCATAATGAGTACTTTTAGTGTTGTATAAAACTGTAGGTAGTAAATTTCAATGCTAATACTCTTGTACTTTTACTAAAGTAAGACACTGAATGCAGAATTTTGAGTTGTAAAAGACTGAATTTTAAGAAAAAGACCTAAATACTTCTTCCACCACTGGTTTATTCAAATAATTTGGCTTTTACAACCGGACAAATGTCAATAATTAGAATCGTATGTGACATCAGCTGTTACTATTAGCAGAAACAAATGGAGGTCCACTCAAATGAAATTCAGCTGATGTTAACTGGACTGTCCAAATGAAGTGAAGCCCACTGTTTTTATAATCCTCCACAGGTGAAGAAAAGACTGTTCAAACTAATGCTCAGGTGAACGAGCAGGTGATCAAAAAGGTTGAGTTTCAAGTCAAAGAGCAGGTGACAGTCCAGGTCAACACGAAGGAATGTGCCCCGGTGAAGAAAGAAGCAGCAGCAGCAGCAGCAGTGGCACAGATAGACAATCAGAAGAGTTTACCAGTAAAAAACACCCAACAGGTGACACCAAGTCACAGTGTTCCTCACAAGAGACCAGAAACCAAGCAGAGCAGTGACGAGCGCTGCGGCCAACCCAACAGAGAGGCCAAAGATGGTGCCATCAAACAACCGGGAAGAGAGGTAGACATGAACGTAAACCATCAGCAGAGGGCAAACGTTAAAGCCGCTGACCAAATTAAAAAAGAGCCAACAAGGACGGCAACAGATGCCAAAGTCAACCAAAAGAAGGCCGGTGGAGGTGGAGGTGGTATGATGAATGGAGCAGTGAAGGGTGAAGGAAGTGCCTTGATGAGCAGCCATCCAGCTGCTGAGGTAAGCAAACAACAGAGCCAGCGTGTGACAACAGCTGAGAGGAAAACTAAAGTAGGGTCCCAGGTGGAGGTTATTAGACCCTCTGTGACAACCCTGCCGGTGGGACACCTGTCACCGCCGATCATCAAGCTGGAGCCGCTGGATGTGAAGGGTACGGGGACGTGTGACGAGGTGCAGTCCATGGAGGTTAGGTGAGTCATAAGGTAACACCGAGTACCACTTTGCAGCCTTGATCTTCGAGGACAACTGATTTTCGAACACAAATACTAAAAAATAAATGCTTTCTTTTAAAATCATATTCCAGCCCGGCTTCCAAAGAGGAACTGATTTCGATCCCGGAGTTCTCGCCGGTCAACGAAATCCAGAACAGCAGTTTGAGTAACACCCGAGCTCTCGAAGATCTGATGGACCTGACAGGCAGCACCACCTACCCCAAACTGTCCTCCGAAGACACCGCTGGGGACTGCAACAAGAACCTCATCGAGGGCGTTGTTAGTCCCATGTCGGACTCAAAGGTCATCGGGGTGTCGCCTCCGTCCTCGAATAAACTCAGCATTAAGTAGTCCATTAATCTAGCTCGTCTCCTACCTTGCCTTCTCTCTCTTCCCTCTCTCCGTCATAGTTTGAGTCACTACATTTATGGGAATAGAGCCATAGAGTTTGACTTAAAAAAAAGAAAAGAAAATGAAATACTGTAAACCGTGACTTGCAATATAAACCTGACATTTCCTATATTCTAATCACATATCAACTGACCATTGAAATGATGTAAGATTTTGTGTCTTCTATCTGTAATGAGATAAGTGTGTGTGAGAGAGCACATGTGAAAGAGCTTCAGGGAGAGAAGGTGTGTCTGAATGTGTGAGGTAATGACAAAAGACAAATATCAGGGTTTTGAATATTATAAAAACACAGTATTGCTAACGTATGTTAAGAATCTTTCATCTTTTCTGCACAGATTCCTCACTGGGTCCCAGTTCAGCCCCAGTACTGGAGTAACAAGCCTGCTGAGAGCGTTGATGACTGTACCTCTGCCTTTCCACGTACCCTCTTAAGCCTTTAAATCAAATTCAGTGTGACGCTGGGAAAGGCATGACTATTTCGTTTTCAAGGAGGCCTGATTTGTAATTCTTGTCCTTTCTAGGTGATGTTATTCCTGCATGTAGTGATAAGTGATCCGGCTGGAATTTAAAGGAGATGTATTATGCTTATTTTCAGGTTCATAATTTTACGTTGGGTCACCACAAGAATAGGTTTACAGGCTTTAATGTGAACCCCCCCGCCCCCCGTATACCCAGAGGTCCTCTGATTGGTCAGCTCACACACGCTTGAGCCAGCTCTGCTCACTGTGTCTCCGGTCAGTTCTGTCCTGTTTTCAGTTTCCATCTACTTTCACACTTACTGTGAATATAGGTATAACTTATGCAAATATGTGACACGGTGATATAGTGTGATGTCACACAATTAAAGGCGGGACTACTGACGTGGCATTCAGACACTTCAGAAGAGGAGCTCCCACTGGCCCTGACTTTGGGCTTTCTAACTTTCAAGATTTTTCACATGCACAAGCACCTATAGAACACACTGAAGGGAACGCAAAGAGGTAAAAAAAAAAAAAAAAAAGATAATATGTCTCCTTTAACAGGTTTATCTGGCAAACTAAAATCCAGCAGGACTCTCAGGTCCTTCCTAACCCAGCAAGCTCCGATCACAGGATTGTTCACTTCGAGATGACTCCCTTTATTCTTTTTTTTTTTAAATCTCTATCTTGGACTTTCTAACTGCACGTGTGTGATGAGGATGAATCCAAAGCTGTCAACTTGAATGTTTAAAAAACATCATGGCATCAGCATGAATGATTACTACATGTTTGTTGCAGACCAGAATGAGCTACCGACTTGGAGTCTTTTGCAGATAAACAGTAATTGCTTTCATAAAAGCTTATTTCACTGGCAAGGTGCTTATATGAGATATATATGAAAAAAATACTGACAGCTGAGCAACTTCATGTCATTTAAAAAGTTCTCTGTAGGTGTGCCTTGCTATGTAAAGCTATTCCAAGGCACAGCACTAATTGATGCATCAATCTATCAGACATCCGGTAACATACATATATTCAAATCAATAGATTTTGGGGCTATCAGTGTGTAAGACTGACGTGCACTGAGGCAGAATGTGTGCCTAACAATCAACTTGTAAGTGAGCCCTGTAGCGCTGAAGACGCTGTCCGCTGTTGGAGTTTTTCTCCTTTCGTTAAGCCGTACTGTGTATGACTTTTCCAGTTGGCTCCTTCGACTTCAATTGCAATTCATTCACTTCCTGTGTCACGTTTAAATGTCATTTCGGTAGAGATGCCTTATGATGGATGGATTGGTTACATGGATGTTAGTGTCAGTCTGTTTCTCCTCACCTGTTCGGCCACCAGGATTGTTGTGTGTGACCTGTAATACTTGAACCTCGGTTTGAAGCCCATCATCTCCACCATGCTGCAAACAGTTATACCAACAGCTTGCACACATTGTTATGTCATTTATAAAGTGACATTTGTGTTCCTCGGACAATAGATAGCCTGACAGAGGCTATTGAATTATCTTAAATGGAGTAGCCATATATGTTAGCGTATTCAAAGAGGATTTGCTGTATATTTTGCAACGCTGCTTCATGTAGACTAAAATGATGCTTTTTTGCAAAGGGGTACAGATTTTAAGAAAAGTAGATAAGTGTGAAGGAATGATATATGAAACCACTTAGAGAGGCATTCAAGTCTGCTCATCTCCAAATTCCACACCAGTCTGTCACAGTCAGCTTAACTCTTTAAGTTATGTAATCACTGTAGACATTGTGCATGGTTAGCATGGTCATAACGGTGTTACCTGAAACAATAAAATGTACAACTGGAAGTACTTGTTATTGTTTGTGTGCTTATGTGTATTTGTTGGTTGACTGAAGTAAGATTAGGATAGAGTCAAAGGACCACAGACTGAAAGAGACGCCCAAGTAGCTGAAACGAGTGCAGTCTGATACCAGTGCAATAAATCTCACAGTTCTGTCATGGAGTTTATATTGTTCTGTTCTGCTGCTTTTTCAACATTATTGTCACCTCAGAGGCTGTAGTGTTTGGTGTTGCTGAATCCAACTAGGTTATACTTTAAAGTGTGTTTATAATCATTCCATCCTCATTGAAAAAAATGGCGAGGATATAGACAAAAATAAAAAATGAATCTCTACATCCTCCAAACTGACCTTGAAATTGAATAAAGTCCAAAACAGTTTAAACAGACAGTGGAAGTAGGCTCCATGACGGTAGAGATGTTTTTTTAAATAAACTCCACAAAACAAAACATTCCCCCCTTTAGAGAAGAAGCATGACAGACAAGAGTTGTTTTTATCAAGGCATAAAGATCCTTTTAAAAGCTGTTGCATTATTGATGTTTACAAAATACATCTGTGATAGCTGCATTTGAGTCTTTTCGGAAAATGCATACAACATTTTAAGTAGTGAGTAAGATAGTGATAGGGGTAAAATCTGTTATTCTAACTTGTTCAATTTTACTATTTGTGGTGTAAGGTTCATACTATTTTCCACCAAGTAGCCTGTTAGAAATAAAATGATTCCAACAAAAGGTAGAATAGGGAAGAGCACACATCCATTTGAAGAAGTCCATTAACAGGATTGTTATTTCAGAGGGAACAGCTGCAAAACTGTGTTGAAAAACATATGTCTATGCCTCCTGTAAGTCTGCGACGACGTGTAGTTACCACTCCGAGACAGCAGGTGGCGCTTCAGTTTGGCTGCCAATCGGTTGAAGGGCGAGGACGGTGCGACGAGCAAGTGGGAGCAGCTCAACTGTGTCGAACATAGGTCGGCTTTCATTTCATCGACGGTCCTGTATCTGGTAAGTAGCAAGTCAGCCAAATAACTTAATTCAACTTACACGTGGTTCAAGTTTTTGTTCCGTGGAAAAATGTATTGGGTTATTTGTTTAGTTTATTGAATGTCATTATCTGAGAGCGGCGTCCAGCAGCGTTACAAACTAGCGAAAAAACACCCAGGCTAGCTAACAGCTAACAGCTAACTGGCCTTAGCAATAAGATGAGAATGTTTTCCGCTAGCGCGACCTGCGTTTCAGCCTTTTTCGTTGCCAAGTCTAAATTAGACCGAAACATTTGGGCACGAGTGTCAGGATTTAGTCTGGCCGCAGAAATATCACGACTACCGAGCCGTGTTATTTTGTAAGCCAGTCGCTGATACCAAAAATGGAAGCAGGATCTGCCCAGATCCTATACCAAGATTTAAGGCTCAGGACTGAAACTGACCCGAGGGCGGCTCTACAAACAGGTCCAGCCTAACTAACAGCTTAATCCAAGCTCCCTTATGAACTTATTTCTTTAAATGTGCTGTAATAATTCTGTTTAATGAAACAAAACAAAAACAAGCGCTTCAAAAAGGGGGCCATACATTTCATTTTCTTCTGATTTTGCGTCACTCTACGGGAGACTAACTTCAATAAGTTGCAGTATTTGAGACATTTATCCGCGCTTGTGTTTATTTTAAGACCCACATTTAATTTGATTGTCTCTACGTGGGATTGTCGGTAGTCGAGTGACTTTAACGCTTTTCCATTTTGTCAGGAAAAGAGACCACATGCTCTGTAGTGATGTATGATCAGGGTCTGCTTTTTATGGCACTGTGGCAGCTGTGTTCGGAGTTGCACCGTGTTGAGGACAACAACAAACTCTCCTGGTTCGGGTGCACGTTTCATAACAGGACATTTTTAAATTTGAGTCTTTTCAATGTGCGCTTTTGAAAAAATAGATACTTGATTCAAACGTCTGACTTAAAACACTGTATTTTTACTAATTGGGCAGGCAGCTGGAATACAGTGAAGTTTGATCTCTTGTGTAATCTTTTTGCTATCTAAGACAGTACTGATTAGGTTAAGACTGACTGAAAGGTCAACCCTGATAGATCGTTCACACATTGCTGTTGGTGGCCTTTAGCAATGTTTAACTTTAACTAACTGTATATTTGCACTGCTTGTAATAGTTTGGAGTTTGCTTGTTTGATGTGCAACCTTTTTTTGATTATATACTATTAATATAAAATTTACACACTGTTGTTGTTGTTGTTTTTTTTTTTTTCCGACAGTCTCAGACGTAGACAAACATGTAATGGGTGATTAGGTGAAACTGAAACTTGCCTTTACTTTGTACTTATTTATTATGGGGTTACTTATTAATGAACAATGAACTCTGCCAAAATTACCGATTTGGTATAAATGCAGCCCATATTTACTCTTAGATTACTGCTGCAGCATCAAATTGTAGTGCTAGTTTCAACTAAGGAGTCAGGGAAGGTCAGATATTGCTATAAGTTGTTTAAAAAAAAAAGAGAGAGTTAATGCAATATGTTTTCTTTTTTTCTGCAGATTTTTCATTTGCTTTCAAAGATGGTCCGACCACATTTTGGACCACCACGTCTGAAGCCCAGGTAAAGTCTTTTTTTATTATGCCAGGTTGCCCCCAGACACTTTAGTGTTATGTTGATGAGTACTAATGTTTTTGCATTAATGGTGTTTTTTAAAGTTTCATTATTTGTCATAATCCAACCAATTTCTGTTTTGTCTTGTGTCCTATCAGACCTTATGGAGATGGTCATGGCAATGGTCCGAACGAAGGGAGCTACAACCCCAACTCCAAAAGTCGAAGAGATGCCCAGGGCTACCCAGGAAAAGCGCCTTTTAACCCGAGAGACTCCAGAGGTAGAGGACGCCCCCCAATTGTCAGAAGAGCCCCCCTGATGGGAGAGCAAAGGGAGCCACGTTTCAATAACTGGAGGTCCCCACATCAGGATTCGTTTCAATCGTACCCCCCCAAAATGGAACCACACCATAGCCAGAGGAGGCCCTCTCCCTCGAGGCCAAACAGGTCCCCCCATGTCCAGCATCAGTCATCCTCTCGCAGTCCTGCACAAGGATCCCCTGGTCAAAGGGGTCCACCTTTCCACGGCCACCCCTCAGGTCACAGGTCACCCTCCCCAAGACATTTTCGCAACCACCCAACTGATAGGAGGCCTGGCTCTACACCGGCCTCCCGGGGCTCCTTTAGGGGTCATAAAAGGCAGCCAGGTTTTCTGCATCAGGAGCAGCGGAATCGAGACCCACGTGGGAATTACAGTCCCAGAGAAAGGCCCCATGAGCACTCTGGTCATGGCATGAAGCGTTGGAACGAGGGTGGAGCGTTCTCTCATCCGCACAATGGAGAACATGGGCCCTCACAGAGGAGCCCAAGAGAGATGCATGGGAGAGGCTCAATGCCAGAGAGGTACAGGAGTGAAGCCACAATCCCAGCTGGGTAAAATTGTTAAAGAAGAGGCTTAAAGCTGGCCCAGTCCTCCCTGTCACAGGGGTCGTAATGATTACCTCTACTCTTCTCCAGCTCATAGTTATTAGAGGGGATTAATGGGGTCTGATGTAAATGTGGTCTCCACTGCCAGTGAGAGGAGTGTTACATCTGTAATTGCTTTACTTCTCCTACCTGTTTCATTCTTTCATGGCATAATGAAGGGGCTGCATTAAGATAAAAGTTAAAAGTTCCGCCTTCCACTTAACATGGCAATGGATCTGTCATTATAATGATTTCTCTATTGTTTGATGGATATGCAGGTGGTCATCTGAGCAAGACTCCAGGCGGCAGCGAGGCCCTATGGAGAGGCAGGGCAGCAGATCCCACAGTAGAGAGAGGGCACAGGATGTCCCTCACCTGCCCCCTTTCAGATCCCCCTCATGGAAAGGAGGACCATCACCGTCATCCTCCTACCACAGGAGCCCTCAGGAGAGGCAAGTGGCAGGACCCCGCAAGAGGAGGATCTCAGACATCAGCATGCCCTCTTCAGACCCTGCACTGCAGCATGGCAATCCTAAATACCCCAGGAGAGAGAGACCCCAGTTGCTCAATATTCCCAGACCTTTTGGTGGTAGGCCATTTGGTGGTAGGCCATTTGGTGGTAAACCTATGTCTCTAAGAGATAAAAGCTTCATGTTTAAGGGCAGACAAGTCCAAGCAGAGTCTCTCATGAGACTCAGAATACCTCCATCTGTAAAACCCAGGCCTCGCCTGGGCGACCCTGCCCCGCAGGGAAATGTCAGCTCTGTTCTTGCTATCAGGAAGAAACGTTTCCAGTCAAATGCAGCTCCCCTGAGAAACCTGGAACCAAGGAGGCCAAAACCACAACACTCGCCTTCAAAAGAAGAAAGCAGTACCAGCAAGTCTTCAAGAGACTCTGACACAGAACAGGTGGAGTCTCGCCGGTCCCTGAGCACACACAGGTACGGTATTTTCCTTCTAGCACTGTTCGCAGGGGCTTGATGATGATTAGGAGTTCAAGAAAGAATGTCTATGTGAAGGGGGTGCCAGCTGCGGAAAATGGAGATGTCATGATGAGCTAAATGTGCAGCACAGATTCAGTTGATGAAACGCTGCAAAATGTTCAAATGCCACCCTGTCTGCTTGCTGCCAATATTTCAAAATATCTTCCTCTCAAGTCGGCTGAAGAGAACGTGCTCAGTTACGCATCATATCACTAACACCAGCCTGTGTTAAAACCTGACAAATGTGTTTTTTGCCACTGATGAGGAGTGTGGGAAAAAATAGTTGATTTGTGCTGTTGAAGGATTCCTCAGATTGCATTTTATGCTCTTCAGCATGTTGTGAAGACCCCTTCATCCTCGGTAGAGGACAAAAGCAAATTGAAGTTACAACATGTAGTATAAAACAGCAAATCTGTGTGACGAAAATGAGGACATGAAGAGGACTGCACTTTACATTAAATCTGAAATTGCCGTGCTGCCACTTTTAAATAATTGCAACAGATCAGCCATACATGGATCTTGGGGAAAGGACTGGATTGAATGGTTACTCTTCATGGCGCTGATTGAAACATGAGGCCGCAAAGTTACAAGTCAAGTGACACATTTGAAGCAAGCCCGTGCCGTGACAACTTGTTTTGCTTTGAAAACCTTCACAATAACAAGATCCACAAAATGGATGACGGTGTTTATTGACAACGGAGACAACAAAAAACAAACAGCAATGAAGAGGAATTTATGTTGTGAAGGCAATTACCAGCCACCATCAGTTAGTTGACAGAGTTCACCTACAGTCATTTTCACTGATAAATTGTCTACGTTTCTAATTGTTTCTGCACCACTATGCCAGTAACGAAAAAAAGAAGTTCCACGGTTTAAAAAAAACTTCAGGGGTTTAATGACGTTAAACAAGTTAAATCCGAGACAACAATCAAAGAAATCATCTTTTTTACTAATCTGGCACAACAGTTATCATACGCTTTTCATCAGATGCATACTGCAATCTACCTGAAGTGGACTTTCGGAGCTGAAATCAGATTCTTGCTGTGCGCAAGTTCAGTTAATTAATGCCAAAAGGACTGGCTCATCGCAATCTGCCTCACCTGAAGAACGAAACTTTGTGGATCAAGCTGCATCATTCCCATTTAACAGAAAGCAGAGGAGCCAAACTACAACCAACATTGTATGTAATGCATCTAAGCCCTGGAGATTTTTGCTTCTCTGCAGTCATGAGACCTTCAGGTCGTCAAGCATTTACCACATCAAAGCTGGAAAATTAGCTTGAAGTATTTTGATAAAGTAGGAGTCAAACCTGCAACCGTAGTGCCGATAAATGGCCACCTGAATTTTATTCATATCAACAAGGCCTGGCCCTTGTAATTGTCAGCAAAAAGATAATGTGTGAAGTGGCGGAGAATACTAAAGAAGACTACATCAAAGGACAGGACACAAGTGGTGAATCTGGACTGACTGAAGACAGTGGATTTGAAATGGATGAGGACAAGGTGAAAGATTTGCAAGTGGCCAAAACTTGATACTGTGTGGGGGACAACCGCAAGATCAGTCTGGTCTTTGCAGTCTCATGATACCACTGTCTAAAGTTCAGTGTGAAGGCATCAAGGCTGGACCCACAGGTCAGCACATGCTGTGATCAGTCTCTGTGTCTAATGAGACATGTGACCTGACTGTATCCTGAGGGAAATCAGAATATTCTGTAGCCGCTTTACAAGGCTGATGCAAACATCGTCCATCTCACCCAAAGTCTGTCGCCCAACCTGTACATGCCAGCCTGTGAAGACATTCAAAGTGTGACTGGAAAATATATGTCCCCTGCATGTTTTTCCAATGTAACTTAAAACTGTTGCATGAAGAAAATGGGGCAGTGTGCCACCTCCTTCACTGTTTACTACAGACACATCAGATTATCACCTCAGATCATCCTAAATCATTCCCAATGACCCAAATTTGAAGAAAAATAGGAGATGTAAAGGAAAAGCAGTCTCACTTGCGGGAACCGCAATGTTTGTAAAAGTTGCCTTGAAACCTGGACTTGTTTGTGGGAAGGACACTGGATCATCTCTTAAAATCACAGCGCTGGAGAGAAGCTATTATGATAACATAACCATCAACCTGTTTACCATAGATACCCGCAAGATCCAATGCTCTGTTTATTCTCTGAGCATCTTGTGAAACTTCTTGAATCATGAAACTAAAGGAACAACTTGGAACGACCTGATGAGACAACCTTCTGAAGTGAATTCTGACAACAAGACACTGTCTCCCTGTGCGTGACTGAGAGATGAGAGAAGATTTGGTGATGTGATCTAGACCAATATCTAAAAGTTCTCACCAATATTTGCCAGCTCTAACAGTCGCTGAGTAAATGAAGAGAGCTCAGATTGATTCAGGGTACAAAAATAGGAGTAAAGAAGCATGGACATGCCATGATTTTTGTAAGTACCCATACAGTATGTGATGCATATGATCATTTGTCTGCCTGCAAATGAGTGCTGTTCATTACTGGTTTAAAATTGCTTTACTTGTTAGCGATGACAAGGTGATTTTATTTACTTGCTGTCTGATTCCTTTAAACACTGATAACGCAGATGATGTGTTGTTGTTGTTGTTGTTGTATCAATTTAAGATGTCCATACACTGTCAAAACCGCAGCTGATGCTCTGAAATGCTGATTAACTCTGCCGCCACTGGTCTCTCCCCAGATCATCTCCCATAGAGAAACGTGACCTTGTTGTTTTGTCCCACTGGGACTCCTCCTCGAAGGACGGCTCACCTCGGAAATCTCGCAGCCCAAAACCAAAAAATGGTAAATTGAGTTTTGTCATCACCTGTATTGAGAGGGCTGTCCCGAGCACAGTATACAGTTGTCCTGTTTCAGTGTCTCCCGTTTCGTGTACACATTTTTAAAACTTCAACAAAAACGTTTATCATCTCCTCTCCTTTTCTTTTTCAGATCACTCTTCAGATTCAGATAGCTCACCAAACAGACTCTCAAAGACGAATGACTTCAGGTCATCGCCTGACGAGCGAAGACGCAACTATTTGGATAAAAGGATGTTTAGGTATGTGACATAAGATTTTTGAAACAAGGATTTAAATCACTAGTGCAGTTTTTTTTCTGTTTCCAATGTTCTGTTTTCTTCTTTGCAGGCCATTTAATATGATGCAGGACAACCAGAGACCTGTGAGGCCCTTCAGGAGACCAGGACCACGAACAGGACCTGGACCCGGAAACATGCAGGTGAGTGAAACATGTACTGCACTTGGACTGTACTTTACAGAGCTTGTCCAGGTAATTCATGAAGATAAATCATGAACAGTATTTTTAAAATTCAGCCTGGGGAGGGATGATTGAGAGCCTCTTGGTTGTATATTGGCCTCATAATTCAGAGTCACATGATTACAGTTGAATTCTTGTGAATGATAATAATAAGTATGTAAATTGACTTAATTTGGCAGCATATTGTATGTCCTCAGCCTTCACTGTTGTGTTTTGCAGAGGCCCAAGTTCCCTGGTGGTCCAAGGAAACCATTCCCTGATCTGTCTGGAAATATCAGAAGACCGCTCATGGTATGTATACCCTCCAGCAAGATCTGTGGTTGCCCTGAGATATCAAGTTGCTCATTGACTTACCTTTCTTAATAACTAATATTTGACTTTCGTGTGTTTTTTAAAAGGAGAGTTTAGTGCCACGTCCCTTCCCAAACCAGAGGCCAGTGTTCAGAAAAAGTCTAAGTATCATGTCTAAATACCGCAGCATGAGAGTGATGCGTCAGCGTCCGCCGTACAACAGAGGGGCCAACCAACAGCGCTGGTGACAACCTCCGGTAGGTTATCATGGTGGCGTTGCACTGAGTCAGTCTGTAGACATGATACTGGAAACTGGACAAATCTCATCAAGATCTCCTCTGCTGGGTGGACTGCACAACCCCCTCTCTCATTAAAATCCCACCCTGCCTGTATATTGTGGAAATGTTTTTGCTTATGTTTGTTCTCTGATACAAGTGTTTCAGTTGCATCTTTGAAGTACTGTAGTACTTTTGTTTTAGAGTCTTTGTAACATACCATGACATTAACCTGTTCTCCTTTTACATAATTATTAGACATTTGCTGCTTGTGATCTTGGCGATCTTCATTTTACAGAAAAAAGTTTTAGCATTTTGTTTGTTGACCAGCAGCATATCGGTTTTGCTCAGTCCATGAACTGTAATCTCACCTTATTGTTTGTAAAGACTTCTCAAGAGATTTTGGATTAGTCATGGGTATTTTTGTTTAGGCACTGCTGCTTGTCGAAAGACACTTGGATACAACTTGTAAAGCTTGTATAATCATATGTTCAGTTTGTTGTTTGAGACTTGAAATAAAATCTGATTTAACAAGCTCCATCTGAGAATTTGTTTTGTTTGAAGATTTGGAGAAAAGACACTTAATCAACCAAGTATTTCCCTTATCTTGCTAGCAAATCAGTGTAATGTCCCCAAAATATATATATCAGAGTTGTTCTAACTCAATAAAATGTGTCTTTACAAAGTCCTACATATCCCATAATGCACTGCCTCATTCAAGAAAACCCTTATCTGCCTGTAAAATCAAACTTATGCTTATAACTTTATTTTTAATGATAATTGTAAAAACGTCAACATGGGTGTACTGATCAGTGTGAAGGGATACCATGCTTGGTTCTGGGGTGAACTGTCCCTTTATAAGTAATCAAAACAATTACTGAGTTTTCACGATAAATACAATTTCTGCGTTCCTTTCTTTTGCCCAGTTTAAACACCAGTTTGTCCCTTTTAAAGATGACTCTCGCCCTTCACCCTGTGACGCCCTTCGCTCTGCCACCGGTGATATTTGTGAGCAGAGTGGAGCTCCTCTCTGTCCTAAGCTAAACTTAGCCCTGACTGTACCACTCCTCATCACAACATGCTCTGCAGACCACACTGGGTTATAATGGACGGTGTCATGTTACTGCAGATGCTGCTGTATCTCACCAGTGACGCCGGCCAGACAAGGTGAGTGTGTGCACTAGACCTTTATCTGACAATAATCTGGTTTATTGACTACTCTGTTTACTAATGGCTGTATGATCTGTCACTGGTATCCTTCCTGTGCATCAGCCCCAGCATGTGTCGCATATTTGTTCACTGCTGTGGCATGACACACACAGCTGTCTCCACCGTGCCACCCAAATGTAGTTCCCCTCATTTATCATGTCAGTGTAAAGTACAAACTGAAGTTGGTATGTTATGACTGTTCTACTGACTTGCTCCAATCTGTCATTTGTAGATGTAGACTTAAAGACTCCGCTGGTTTTTCTGTCTTTCACTCTCTCCACTTGTATTCCTCTCTGTCGTGATGGGCAGCTATAGCTCAGCCCTCATTCCTGGTAAGCCTCGCAACTGTTGTTGTTGTGTCTGTCGCAGTGTTATTTGAAATACTGCCATGCTTGATTGCTGCATGTAAAAAAAAAAAAAAAAGGCTGAATGGGAATTGTATCATAAACATGTAGGCTTATTGAAAAAAAGGTTTGAATTCTTTGTAGTCATGGGTTTGAATTAGTTCTGGGTTTTAACATTTAATTCTCTGTTTCTCTCGAAGAGACTGAAGAGTTTGATTCAATTGTGTCGATCGCGGAGAGGCTGAATGAGCAGGTAGCTCATGCTGCAGATGAGAGGTTACAGTCAGAGCTCCAGACTCTGGGAAGTATACATGTTTGATAATTGTTCCCTTAAATTAAAAACTTAGTTTAAAACATTCAAAAAGAATTTGAAGGAGTAACGGTGTCTGTGTGACGCGTTGCGGGGTTATCTACTAGAGTTAGCATGCTAACCAGCTAGCCCTTCCTGTCATGCAATACCAAGATGTTTTTCTGACCTCCCTCTCGCGTGGTGCCATACCATTGTCCTGACGGCCCATTATTCCCATTCCCTGGGTGATTTATCTTCCCACAAGTATTTCAATAAGTCCCACCCCTCTTCTGCCTCCGATTGACACTTCCTTCCGCACCTTCTAACCAGTCATCTAACCCGCACCCTAACCAAGATATGAACATTAACCAATCAGAGTGACAGTGGCCAGGTGTTGTTGGATACTTTTCTGACTATTGGGGTGACTTGGCTGTTAGAGGCTAGCTGGTTAGCATGCTAACTCCAGTAGATATATCGCTGCAACACAATACATAGCCGTCTCTAACGTATCGTCAGCACTGTTGTCTCTTCACACTCTGTTGCTATTTTAGTTAAATTTTTGAATGTTGTAAACTACAATACTGCGCTACTACATTTGTACTGCATACTGCACCTTTAAATATAGCCCACCACTACTATGACTTGGAGTGTGCGGTCTGGTGTGTTGGTGTCCCATCTGTCCTTGGGATAAATTTAACTTTTCTAAGCGGCCTCATGCTCACACGGCCACGTACAGAAGCAAAAGATACCCACCCACTCACTTACTTGGAAAGGTTAAAATCGACTAAGCCCACAATAAGTATGAGCAAAATGCTCTGAATTTTGCCAACCTGACGGCCACACTGACCAGTTTCTTTCTTTCTTCATACTTCATGTGACGGGGCGAAGTTTCCTATCATTGACTGATCAGACATCTCAAACTAGACTTGACTTACAGGTAACATTCATGATGGAGGAGGAAAGAAAAGAAAACCAGAGTGAGGAGCACTCAGGAGAAAACTCTCAGGAAACAAACCAAAATGGCTCCGCCCTCCCCGTGAGTATAAAACTGAAAAATTCAGTTAGTACCTCCAGATTTTTGTCGTTTTCTCAGTAAAAGTTATGTCGGGTTATCTCCACAGGCAGCAGTGGCTAAAAGTGTTCCCACGGAGTCCCTCTCCACTCTGTTACCGAAGGCTCTCTCTGCCGTGCTGAAGACGTCCGCCCCGGGCCTCAACTCTGACCCCCCGCAGCCCAGCAGAGGCCCAGTCAAACACAGTCCAGCCAACCTGGAGCAGCTACAGACAGAGCTGAGAGACCTGAGGGACCAGTTCGATCAGATGAAGAGTCAGCACAAGTATGGCTCTGTCACAGTCGTCTCCCATCCCCGGCAACCACTGACTATGTTATGGTTTCAATCAAGGGAGTTTTGTTTACGGCCCTAATTTGAAAATTGTCTTGTGTTCCAGCAAAGAGATCAAACTGCTGATGAATGAGCTCGATGAGGAGAAAAGGATTCGCCTGACTTTACAGGTGAGGTGTGAGAAACAAAGGAATGCATGCAGTGCACCTGCTAGAATGCTAATAGTTTATATAACAATATTTAAAATTTGGCAGAATGATTTTAAAGGGATGGTCCACCCCAATATCCAAGACACTTTTTTTTTTTAAACTTCACCCTTGGAGCTATCTATCCATCTAACATTGTTCTGGTGTGAGTTGCTGAGTTTTGTTTTTGTTTGTTTCAGATGGAGATCCAACGTATGAAGAAGCACATGTCTAAATGAGCCGAGTAGAGCGATGCATCATTTAAAATCCTGATTTGACATGTTGTGAAGGTCCCGTCGTACACACTGCTGTACGCACTCACTACACTCTGATACATCCTTACTGTTAAAAGATCTCATCCGTGCCTCTTTTTGAGGAAAAGTTTTCGGATTTTTTTGTCAAAAAAGGCTGGCCAAGAAGCGTTTTTACTGACTCGTTGAAAGTGTAATTGTAAAGGACGACGGGAGCGAAGAAACTGTTCCCGCCTGATGTCACAGTGAGAGGAGTGTCTGCTGACCGCTGCATGGACATTTTTCATTTATTTTGTTGACGGACTCTGGAATCTTCAGCCTCCTGTGGTGGGAGACATGCTTTTTGAAATGTCTTTGGGTTTAAGTATGTTCATTCGGTTTACCCTGGGAGCCAGGATTTGTTATGATGTTGAGAAGATCATCGCTGTCGAGCTGATTTTCAATCATCTTAGGTTCGTGTAGTTTTCAGACATGTGAATATTTTCCTTTTTGATTGTACAGGAAATTGACTTGCTAAGTCATCTGTTGTTGATGTGCAGCATTGTGAGCTCATTAAAGATGTTGGACATTATTGACTTGAAATTTTTATTATCAGTAAGGATTCATATACACAAATAAATATAGCTACATGATACAAAAAAATGGTAACGTTTGATTGAGGACATATCTTCTAGAGAAATGAAATCCACTGCTTTATTGGAAGGAAGTCGTGAGGGATCAATCAAAAAGCTGTTAATACTTGTTGCTTTTTCAGTCTTGATGAAATATTTGTAATTCCACTAAATTACAGTTTCGATTCAGGTAATCATCAGTTTTCTCTCCCGGTCTTACTGAATTGAGACCTAAATGGACATTAATGGTGGGAGTTTCAGAGACAAGCTTGAGACTGGGTCATTTCTTAAAAAAATAAACAGCTTTGGTCTCTCTGGGAAATAACTTATCAGAAGTCATCTGAGATCCATTGATTTGCAAATGTGTGTAATTCCCCCTGTTCTTTTTCCTTAAGACAAACATATTCTCTTAAACAAACATATACGCACATAATATATCACATTTGATTTTTTTCAGACCACTTATGATCACACCACAGCCACGCTTCGATCTTCTGTGGCAGGACTGAGGAGTCGGCTCGATGTCTTCGAGCTCGAGCTGTGAAATCTTTTGACGTTTTTCGTCTCAGAAGTTGGATTCTTCACAGGGGATGGGCCTGAAGGTGACCTCTTTGTTCTGCTCGAGAAGGATGTCGTATCGACAGAGAGGCCTGTGAAGGACGGAGACAATGTTTCTGTAAATCTACAGCCCACAGCTAGATTCACGTGTCTAATAGATCGTGCCTCTGAAAGATATTGCATACCTCTCTTTTCGTTCCAGATGTGTGAGACGGATTCGGAGAAGGCGGAGCTTATGTTTAGGCTTCAATGCTTCCCCAGAGGAGAACTTGAGAGACACCTTTTTCACAGACTGGATGTCTTTGTTAAACTGGGCAAACAGCTTGGTCTCTGTGTACCTCTTGAACTCTGTAGCTTTACTGATGTGAAGGAAAAAAAAACCAACACACATACTGATAAAAAGATGCAGTCATGGTGGAATATTTACTGCCTAACTGATGGATAAAGTGAAAACTTACTGGTCAATGGTTGCCACTGCCACTTCACCGTTACCGTGGAGGTTGACAGTAACGTATCCCCTGCGCACGTCCTGGTTCCATGTCACCACCTCCAGCCTGTAGCCCGTCACTGAGAGAGAAGGGTGACATTTTTATCCAAATATTTTCAGATAACGTATGAACTCATTTTGAATTTACTTTTCATTCAGGACAAGCGGTTGTCATTTCACAGTTGTCCATCCTTTTTCTTCATATTGCTCAAGAAAGCAAAATACGGTGTAATGCCAAAAATGTGGGAATAATCTGCATTCAAACTTTAAATGTAGTAATTCTACCCTTTAAAAAGACGTCTTAAAAAGGGGCTCTGTGGGACTTCAGCTGGTTGTTAGTTCATGTTAGCAGATTTCATTTCTAAACTAACCACCACGAAAAAGTCTGGAACTTTGGAGGACGCAGTGAAGTGCTTAATACATCTACTTGAACTGATTTATCTTCGTTTGCCTGGTGTTGTGTAATTTATTTCCTTTTCATTTAATAAACCTCTGGACGTTTTTTGGACAAGTCTTCAACATTTGAAACTTAAGCCATGGGTAAGGCAAGAAGCTCACTTTCATATGTTGTGCATCATTACACAAAACTATAATATGCACATTATTGTGTTAAGTTGCCACATTGAGATCAATGGTTTCTGCTGTGTTTTCTGCCTGTTTATAAAGATTATGATTATGTGATTATTAGCGTCCTGTTACTTACTGCAGAATGGAGAGTCTGAATTTGTGGTGAAGTACGTTTTGGTCTGGTTGAGCCTCAGCAGGACATCTTTCCACTGTGTCACGTCATAACCTGGATTAGAGTGAAACCGGCTGCGTCAGGACCAACAACAACAACAACACACTGTAATCTCTGAAGACAGAAATAACACCCCAGCAGAACTGCACAGGTCTGCAATCAACACATCGACACATCCACTTTGCACATGAAAAATGCACGTTTCCTAACCGTTCATCAAAGTGCAACATCATTCTGAGGAGTGAAAACAGAAATTATGGGCTTTTTTAAAAATTTTTTTATTGCGATGAGATAGTCAAAGTACCAACCAAAGACAGGACATCCTGCAGCCCCGAAGCGCTCACAGTCCAAGCATTTACCATCCAGAAAGTCTTTGTAGGAGTCGCAGGGGAAGACCTTGCTGGCACATGTCTGATTCAGAGAGTCAAGGAAGAGTAACACTGATCTCTGGTGGTCGCACTTAAAGTAGGATCCTCCTGTAAAGGTGTGACACAAAAAAAAAAAAGAAAAGAAAAGAAAAGAAAAAAAGGATTGTTACCATACAGCATCATTTCCAATAAGTGTTATTATAAGCCAACATGTCTTTGAACAATTTGATGGTGGTTTTTGCATTTTTAAAGACATCACCAGAAAATATGGTCAGTGGGCAGCCAGGCTGGTCTGTTCCTCCGTTAGCGTAGAAGTCAATGTGACCCAGAGGTGCTCTGAAGCCCAGCGCTGTCAACACAGGCCACACATGATAATAACCATCACAGTTTTACAAATCACATGTGTACTAGAATACACAAATGTTAAACAATTATAAATGACTACATGAATATATATCACAATGTTTCTGGTTGACAGACCGTCTATGTCTGTGTGCAGGACGTCCACAAACTTGGCATCCGTGAAGTCCAAATGCTTGTCTGGAGTAGTGCCAGTGAACTGCGGCCCGGCAGGATCCAGAGCTGCAAACATCACATTAGAAGAGCTGGAAGTTCATCCCACAAACCCAACATTAACTGGAAGAACTCCAGGCTAAACAGATGCTGAAATGTCCACCTTGCTGTAAGGATTTAGTCATTTCCTCGCTATCCCTTCCCCACTACAGCGTCATTGATTATCGAGTCGCTGTAACATGTGACTCATCTGATGAACCGGTATTGCCATTTTCCCAAACATATTTCATAATTGTTAATTTTTTCATACCCGATACACTTCTGTTTTACAGTTTGGCATTTCTAAAATAAATCCAAATGAACTGTGACCAATGTCCTCTATATCAGCACTTCACATCCCCATGTGCCAAAGCCTTTGTCAACAACACACAGGACCATTCTCCTAGAGCTGAGAAGTTTATTCTTCAATTGAAATTAGAATTCTTTAGGTGTGAGAGAGGCATTTTACAGTTCAGAGATTCAAATATTCAGACAGTTCAAATATTATGAATTATTTAAAAACAGGGATCCTAATTCAGACATCATACTTCTTATATGGTGGAGATGGTGGAAGTGGTCTGAAGTGAAATGTGCCATGCATCAGACTTATTCAGGTGCTTTTTATTTTTCCACATGTATTTTATTTCAGTTTTGTTTTAAGTTCAGTTAAGTTTCAGTTCTATTTTTTTTTATTTCATGTCTTTTCCCCACCTAGTTTAATTTTGTAGTTTCGGTGACCTATAATAACCTCATCCAGCACGTGCACACTCTTACCTGTAATTCTTCCAATCAACCCGTCCAGGTTGGCCCCCACAAAGCCTGATATATGAGCCCCGAGACTGACGCCGATCATGTGGATGGAGCTCAGAGGGGCTCCGTGTTCCTGAAAAAGATCCAGTCACATGTTCTGTTACACACCACAGTCTATCCAGACACAGCGGAAATGGCTTCGGATGAGCGTCAGATACATCTCGTACCTGCATTTTTTTAATAAAAGCTGTGAGGTTGTCAGCTGTCTTGTGCGTGTTCTCCACGGCCTTTAAGTAATTCAGATTGGTGGCACCGTAGTTCCAGTCCACTACGATGACGTTCATGTCTTTCCTGGCCAGCAGCATCTCCACGATGTTGTCCAGCCATACCGGTGGAGATCCCGTTGGCCGGTACCCGTGAATAACAAAGGTTGTCTGTCTGAAGGAGTTAAAGTGGGGGTGGGCGGACAGGTTGGTGTGGGACATGAGTGTACCACATTTGGCATTATCCCTGGTGTACAGCAGCAACCGAACCTTGAGTCTGGTTCCAACGATTGCATGGCTGATATCCAGATCTGTGAATTCATCACACCTCTGAGCTGGGAGTGAAAACAGAAGGAGCAGTCAGTGAGAGAACAAAAGGAATAAACAAAAAGACGCGAGCGTTCGGATCTTGAGCGTTGCTCAAGAAAGGTTGCGTAACCTTTATGTATTTATGATCCAAAGTTTCTGCCATCGTCAGAGACGTTCACCCCCGTAACTATGACATGACTCAGCGTGGGAGTATTCCTATGCAGCACTAGGTTGAAACTTCTCTCAGAAAGTCATCATGAACAAGTTTGACTGGGAAATCAGACAATTTAGCAACAAGGAGATGTGAAACAGATGTGACACTTGCAACCAAATGTAGTGATTGCTGACACGGACAAAGCCCTATAATAGCAGAACATGTGGCTAAGACAAAACACATGCAACACATAATGACCTAATATCAGAGGCAGGAAGTAAATTTAAGGGCTACTGTAAGTAAGTAAGTAAGTAAGTAAGTAAGTAAGTCAGGAAGTACAAATACTTCATTGTTCTTAAGTAGATTTTTCCAGGCACCTGTCGTTTACTTGAGTATTTATTTTACGGACAACTTTTGACATGTACTCCCTACTTTTGACTGCAAATATTTGAACTTTCTACTCCCTACATTTTTAAAAACACGCTTGCTACTTTAGTTTTAATGCATTTGATGGGAATGATCAATTATTTATGACGCTCTACCAACCGATAATGGGCATTTGACATGCTGGGAATGACACTCAACAATCAGCTGTCTTTCTAGTGTGCTTATGAACAACTCGGACACATCTTCTGATTCCACTTCTAAGCTTGATAGTCTTTGAATTACATTAATATGATATGTCAACTCTTGCATTGCACAGAAATGGTCAGTAGAAATTAACTTAAGAGAGAAACTTTGATACTCTGATATTTTCTCAGAGCCTGTGCTGTACTTCTCCTTGAGTAAAGATGTTTGAACTTTTGCCATCTCTGCTTAATACAACCTAATAAATATTTATACACCAGTAAGACTATGATGTGATTATCTTTTTCCTGTTCTGATCATTCAGCCAGAAACCATCAAAACTCTTAGATTTAATCGATACCATCCCCCAAACTGCATGGATTGTTTTTCTTTTTCTCTGTTGCTATCGACCTGAGATCGAATAAACATTTTATCACTGACAAAACTTTCACTTCCTGTTAAAAACCCCCCAGACAAATTATCAACAAGTATAAACCTCCACAGAGCCCTTTGTGAATACATTCACAGCCTGCCTTTTTAAAGAAATACCATCAGCTGCTCTCAGTCTCAGCTACACAATAGCTTAGAATTGCCTCTCAAGTAATTACCAAAGCAAATCTATCAGCTGAAAGCTGTGTGGATCTCTGTTAGGTGTCACTGGACCACAGTGACGGCCGTTGGCCTTGGTTTTCCAAGGAAATTTCAGTTCCTCACATGTTGCGTGACTGTCATGTTTTCCCACACTGTAAATCTTAAAAGTCAGCTTCACTGTAAGAAAAGTCAGAAAACTGATGAACTCAGAACTGCTAAATAAAGAAGAGAATTAAATCTGATTTGTACGTGCTCAAAAGTTTGAACAATTTATAATTATTAGTCTACTTCCTGTGGTAATTTTGAGCCAATTGGTTTCCTTCCTCAGATTTTACAGTGCAGGAGTACGCTCATCATACACTCACTGGTAGAAGCAGCTGTCTCTATGCGCGTGTTTGTGTACATTCACATTACACAGTGTTGTGTTTTACCTGTGCATGTTTGAACAGTTATCAGCAGGAGCAGTGCCAGACAATGCCACAGGATCATGCTTAACAGCCACACGTGCAAATGATCTGTGGACAGAGTGATCACAGTCACACCATTACATAGAAATATAGCACTCAAAGTCTGGCCTGTAGACAGTGAAGGGCAACAGGTGGAGGACTCTGTCAGAGCACTTTGTCTGATGATTAAAATCTCACCAGTCGGAAGAAAAGAAAAGAGGTCAGTTACTGATCTACTTACCCTCTGATGTGTTGAAACTGATGAGTGGAACAAAATAATTTAAATCTTGACGACATCAGTTGGCTATAAATCAGCATCTGGCTCCACCCACTGATATCGACTTCAACCAATGACACTGTGATCATACCTGAAACTGAAGTTCTTCTGCTACACGTCCACTCAGGGTTCAGTGCGTTCCTCAGGTTTAACTTCAACAAACTCGACAACGGTGGACAAAGTATACGAGTCTTCTTAGTTTACAGAGCCTTACCTTTGCTGTCAGATATTATTTCCAGGTCCGGTGGCGTCAAAGGTGTTGCAGGTCGTCCTGTGTTTGTAGCTCCACATATTCAGGCAGTGTTCAGGAAGTGAGAGGAGACACAGCAGAGCGATCCTCCCACCCTGCATGCTCTCACAGGGATAACCACACCCCTCTCACTCCAGGTCATTGTGTTCACAGGTGAGACATTCCTGTGAAGTCACTGCTGAACCGGTTATGTGACAGTTACTTGAATCTCTACTGAACTTGAAACTACAAAAACAAACAAGTTTTGTTGTACAGCGAGCCCTGTTTGTATTCGTGTGCAAGACATTTAGAATGAAAGTGAAACATGTTAAGGGCATTTCCAAAAACCTGTCCCTCCTACAGGGGGGAGTCGGGAAGAACTTTGATCTCAGATCACCAGCTTTCCTTTACTTTAAATCCATGTATATCTGAGTATATGTAGGTGAAAGAGTGTCTTTGTAGATGTAAGCATCTTTGTAAACACATTTTAAAATAGTAATTTGTTAGTAGTAGTAGTAGTAGTTTGTTAATAGTAAATGTTAAATGTTTTTGTCACTGAAAGTCTTCATTCTATGGTGACTCATCATCATTTGTTTTTCTGTCAGACTTGAACATGTAAAGATCAGAAAACGATCAAAATGAAATGAACATCGAAAAGATCAACTTCAATCTTAATGTCTTCGTTCATAAATCCTGTATCTGTGAAAATGAATTAATCAAGATAAAAGTTCCCACAACGTGTAGCGAGGACAAGTTTTCTAAAGCACATTTAAATTTAAGTCATTTAAAAAAGTATTTCCAACAATAACAGTTTCATAAAAACATGTATTTATAAAATCTAACATGAGCATTAAGCACTAACACACATGAGCACTAACATTAGAGGAGGGCTGTGTACATTCCTGTAGGAGAGAGTAGTCCAGCTTTTATGAGAGCAATTTTTTCCCCCCCATTTTTATTAACCTCATAGCAGATTAAAATTTTGTTACAGTCGTATACTGTTTTAGATTTATTGCATATAAAAAAATCGGACAGTAGCGATGTGTGCGTGCACAACCAGTCACAACGCAGGACATGCAAAGTCAAGCCAAACATGTGATGCTACAACTTTTTTTCCTGCTTGATACAAAAGCAAAACTGGCACAGTTCTTATTTCCATGACTTCTCGACATGAGAAGTCTGTCTGATATTGAACAGTTAAGTCCAAAGTAGGACTTGTTGGATGCATGGGACTTTTGCAGTTACAGTTTGTAACCGATCATAATCATAGTCTATCTTTAAACAAAGCAGGTCCTACTTTGGTTTTTGATAAAGTGTACTCCTCTACAAAATCATCTTGTTATTCGCTATATATTGAAACCAAAATGTCATTTTTTTTGTTTAGCTGTATCATGCAGAATTATTTTGTATTTCAGTGGTGAGCAGACCAACAACAGTATTTTAGCTGGTAGTGTGGCAAATAATTCTTTGTTTTTGTTTCTACATAAACAAATATGTGAATCTAGGATTGAGCAAATAATTGCTTTTGTGATGGTTTCAGACATCACGTGTGTGTGAGACTCATGCTGCCTTTTACAACCAGGTGAAACTGCAGCTAGTACGATAATGTGAACAACCTGTATGGTAAAGTAGCGTCTGGTGTCAAACACTAAAAGTATTATACAAGAAGAAACGGCTGCATTAAGTTGAAGATGTACCCACACTAGAAATTGCACAATATCCAGTGTATAGCATAACTCTGTGAAATGTTGGAACAGGTTGTTCTGTTTGGTTCCAAAGGCTGCAGATGTAAAGGCTCTGTGCTCATACTCCCTATATATAAAATAAAATTCTACCCTGATAGCAGCATTTTTCATTTGAAGAAAAAAAAAAAATGTACCAATAGTGTTACACTGCATGCAAGATCCTTTTGGCGCAAGCTTCTGTGTACATGAAGAAAGAGAAAGCCCTCACAAGCTCAGTGTTGATGACAAGTGCAATATCTGAGTAGGTTTAGCAGGCTGGATTGAACTTTGCTCGCTACAATCTTCCGTCATCAGGGTCAGGCAGGCCGATGGGATGTAGACTTTAAAAACACACACACAGGCGTAGGATTCCGCCCTGTGCATTAGTCAGGCCGGCTAAAAGGAGCAGCAGACAGGCGGCCACAGCCGTGTCGTTAGTAGTCGAGGAAGCAGAAACGTCCAAGGATGGCTGGAAAGAGACGAGGCCGAGGCAGAGACAGAGAGCAGCGACAGGCCCCACAGAGCCAAAGAGGAGGCCCTCGCAGGGTGAGTCTGGCTCTGTCAATATGAAAGCGTGGCCACCACATTTATTCTTATACTTCAGTTAATAATCACAAGGGAGAGTCTGTTTGTCTTAAATGTGTGTTTTTGGACATTACTTAGTAAAGAGCACTGCTCTAAAAAGAAGTAAACCTTTCCTCTGTGCTTATCTGACTTAACTGATTAACTGGGTTGGACGATACGGACATGGATTACATAATTACAGTTTTACATAATTATTCTTAGGTGGAATTAAGAACTTGAGCATTGGTGTGATATGTTAAATTCTTTTACTTGGAGTAGCTTTATTGTTATCAGTTTCCATCCCTGGAAATGTATCAAGGAATTGTGATTTTTTTAAAAAAGTGCTTAGGTGCAGGTTATCATCACATTTGTGTCTCGATCGTGGAAGCACATTAAGATCTTTGTGTATTTTGATTCCTGATTTAGAGGTATAGAGTGGGAGATCTTTGCTAACTATAAGGATTAAATCAACCAAAAAGCTTGCAGTTTAAACACAGTACATTTGAACACAACCAGGGTCCAAAGTATACATTACAAAACATCAGATGAAGCTGCATATATGTATCCACACACAACACAAAGTCCATGACACGATGGGAGGCTCATTACTCCAGAGTGCTGATATTATTCCCATCTGTCTTGATAAGGCAGATAAGATTTGATAATATCAGATTTTTAGCATGTCAGGTCAAGGGAGGAGTCCCAACCTGAGCGCTTGTATTTTATTCAAACCCATGACGGCAGTGTTGATGTTGAAGTGCTTGAATGCTCACATCTTTAGTAACACTGTTGCTGTGTATTGTCTGTCTGCACTTTGCTTTCCTCTCACAGTCCAAACTCACGCAGGTTAGGTAAACCAGACACATTTACATTTGGTGTGACTATCAGTATCAGAATGTAAGTCTGCCCACAATAGCAACTTGTTTAGTTTGTATTCTCCTGTCACACGCAGCGTTCTGTGGCCTTGGACAGGACAGGGAGTTTTAAGAGATGGATGACTGAATCAGAAAACGTTTGAAACCTCTGCTCTCTCCGTCTTTAGGCTCTGAGGGAGCCGGCTGCTTTTGCCAAGTCTACGGGATTTGAATCGGAGGTCCCTCATGAAAAGCTGACTCTGGCCCAGGCACGGAGGGGCACACCAGGTCTCAGTTTGTTTCCATCCTTAACTTTCTTTCACATGAGTGTCTTTCGTATCTAGTCATTCCCAGCTTTTAGCAGCAAAGAATAAGGGAAGACAAGTGGGAGGATTAATAACTTGGGTATGTTTATAACAACAAGCCATTGGACATAAAAAGTGACTAATGTATGCAATACTGCAACAAGTGCAATATCATTTTATTGGTAGTTATTAGGCTGATTGGTATTATTATGTTTTGTTTTTTTTTCCAAGGGAATTTGTCACACCATTCAGTTAAAGAACAGGCAACAGTATGAAAGTATTAAGGTCTCCATTGTCCAATCAGTGATTGGCATTAGCTTTTATGTAATGTTGTTTTTAAAGACATGGTTTCATATGTATCATCTTGCAGCTAATCGTCCGGTGCGAGTCTACGCTGATGGGATCTTCGATCTTTTCCATTCGGGGCATGCTCGAGCTCTGATGCAGGCCAAAAATGTGTTCCCCAACACATACCTGATGGTGGGAGGTACGAAAACCTGCAATCAAAACCTACTGAGCCTTTATTAGTGGACATGAATCATAATCTTAGTATCACCAAACTCTTTAAGCTCTTAGATCCTTCAATTTAGTAATTCCAGATGAACTCTCACTCCCTGTCACATATAACAGCTCCTCTCTGTCTCTGTGTCCTCAGTCTGCAGTGATGAACTCACCCACAAGCTTAAAGGCTACACGGTGATGACGGAGGACGAACGCTACGACGCCCTGAGGCACTGCCGCTATGTTGACGAGGTGGTGCGTGACGCTCCCTGGACCCTGAACACAGAGTTCCTGAAGAAACATAAGGTCAAAGGTCACGCAGCTTCTCACAATGTCACACAATAACAACAGCAAAGATGTCTGGTGACGCAATAAGTCTGAATGCTGTAATGTTGCACTCACAGATTGACTTTGTGGCCCACGATGACATCCCGTACACCTCCGCTGGATCAGAGGATGTTTATAAGCACATCAAGGAAGCAGGTGGTCTTTTGGTTTCATAACCCAAAATAACAATTTCTGTCATTTCTCACACTGTTTTAATGAATCTTTTACACCTTACTGTCAGGCATGTTTGTGGCCACTGAGAGGACAGAGGGCATCTCCACGTCTGATCTTATCACCCGCATCGTCCGAGATTATGACATCTATGTTCGACGCAACCTGCAGAGAGGCTACACCGCCCGAGAACTGAACGTCGGATTCATTAATGTCAGTGAAATTATATTTAAACAGATTGTGGGTGTTTTTGAAAACAAACGATAAAGAAATAGGATCCAAATTTGTATTTTTACTAACAGGAGAAGAAATACCGGCTGCAGAACCAGGTTGACAAAATGAAAGAGACGGTGCGTACGGTGGAGGAGAAGTCCAAACACTTTGTCTACAGAGTGGAAGAGAAGAGCCAAGACATGATCCACAAGTGGGAGGAGAAGTCACGAGAATTCATCAGCAACTTCCTGGAGCTGTTTGGACCTGACGGGGCCTGGGCACGTTTACTTTTACATTGATCCACAGAACACATTAACTGGATGGAACAATCTCTCGTAGACCATCACAGCTATATTTATATCCTTTCACTTAAAGGTTGAGTTTGTTGTTTGGTCATGTATTGATATCATTTTGATAGATAAATATATAGAAATTATATGATTAGACTTAGTCTCTAGTGAAGGCTCCAGTAAGTCACCCTTCGTGGTCAAAAAAATCTTCACTGTGAACCTGAAAAAAGAGATCTGTCCACATCATTATCACATTTACTCTACATGTTTTCTTGTGTGGCTGTTGTGTCTACATCCATGGTCCAGAACATCTAGTGTTGAAATGAAAATTATAACATAACAAAAGGCGCTTTGGGTAATGTGGGAAATAACTGGAGTACGCAACACAGACACAACATTGCATCACAAAAGAATTACCTAAACTATTGTACCAAAGCACGTCTTTACAACACAGTTAACTTCTGTCTCCGTCCTTTTCGTAGCATGCGATCCAGGAGCGGAGTGGCCGTATGCTGCAGGCCCTGTCACCTTACTCCTCACCCCGTGGCTCCCCCAGCAGCAGTCCCACCAGGAGACGCTCAGTTTCTCCTGACTCTTCGCCTGCCTCCGCCTCCCCGTCCCCCTCCTCTCTCTCCCCTCCTTCCTCCCCCTCCTCATCTAGGAAGGGGAAACGCTCCTCTCGCAAAGCTTCCGCCACAAACGGCAGACATGCAAAATGAGCTCATCTTTATTGGTCCTCTTAGAGGCTGCTGGTGATTAATCTGGTCTAAGGAGGCTGTTGATTAGAATAACAAGCTAACTATTGATATTGGTTTATTCAAGTGCAGTATATCATAATGTACATAATGTGTGTTTGCTGAAAAGAAAAGGAAAAATGATATTAAACACTTGTGTGGATTTTGTTTGTCATCTGTCATTTATTACTCTTCTATTTGAAAAAAAAGCTAAGTACCTAATACATAAAGTTGTCAAGTTGTAAACAAGTTATGAGAAAATTTCCTCACATGTCCTCCCTGTGTCCATGTTTAAAATGGACACAGGGAGGACATGTGAGGGAGGGAGGGAGTGTGACATAATTTTTTTGGACTCAGTCACGCCACTATATCTATACATAGTTAATGGTTGTTTGGTGCGTGCTTTATTATTGAAAAAAAAATCACATATAATTAACCTTTTATAAGGATTTATCCCATGACACAGTGGTACATTTCAGATTTATCAACCCAAATGTCCCTATAGTCTAATGACCAATCTGGCAACAGACGTTTGAGGTGAGATTGGCTTGGCTTAACCTCTGATCCATCCCATTCAATTTGCAGGTCCGGCAATGTGAAATTTTTGAAAAAGTGTCCCTACAAATTCAAGATTCAAGATTCAAGAAAACTTTATTTATCCCGAGGGAAATTGTCGTGCAACAGTAGTAAAACAAAGTGAGAAAGGAATACAAAAGTAATAAATAATGGTAAAGTAATAAATAAACAAGTTACTAAGTACACATAGGTACTGATGGACTCAAAATTTCCCAAAACATGCCCCTAAACAGCTCCTGCTCCTTCCTGATGCCGTACTCCGTTACAGGTACACTTTTGGCTACATTTCACTGGTCAAATTCATGTTGTGCATAAATCATGGACAATGTCTCTCACCCCATCCACAAAACTCTGGACAAGTTTAAGAGCAGCCTCAGCAACAGACTAATTCAACAACAACAAAACACAAAACACACACCTAACGTTTTGTTTTATATCATTATCTGTAAACCTGAATCTTTAGCATCTATCTAAATCCAAGTCCTCAGTCAGATGTTGAGTCTATGACTTTTCAGCTTGTGGTGGAGTTCCTCTGCCCTCTCCTGGACAAAATTAGCAATTAGTGCAGTTTTAAACTGCGCTTACAGATTTTACCATAAATTGAGCTGTTTTACACTATATCATATAAATAACAATTGTGATACACAATGTATTTGACGATATATAAATAAATAACCCACAATTAGAGAGTTTTAGATGAGCATACAAAGAAAGTGACACCCAAGATGGTCACCTTGTGTGTAATACTTTGTTGGTATTTTTTAAAAAGTTCTCATAAAATGGCGTCACTTGGCATTATATTTTAACACATGACAACATACGCAAAGATAGACTGATGCATCCATTAGAGAGCGTGATGCTTTTATTCAAATTACATGCGGGACGCTTGAGAGATAAAAACATACATGCCCAGGCGCCCGAGTGTCTCCGTTTTCCGGTTTCAGTCTACTATCTTGGTCTTTTAGCATCTTTGGCTGGCCCCTTTAAAAAAAACATAGCTGTGACGTCACCAGCAGCTAATGTCCTACACGGATTAAAGATGGCGCCCTCTCATGCGCTGAGGTGCTGTAAACGGGCTCTGAACTGGGTACCTGTCCTGTTTATTAACCTGGTAGTCGGTTGGTCTTACTACGCTTATGTCGTGGAGCTTTGTGTCTGTAAGTATCTGCACTTTTATCAGTATTTCGCCACCGCGGGGCGGATATTAGCTTGTGCTGACAGTTTCTGGGTTGTCAACTTTGATAAGCTAGTTGAAGTGAGATTTAAAATCATCCCAGGGCTGCGTTCAAACCTGAGTGATAACACCACTCCAGATCTTTTTCTTCTCGCATTTCAACCATGTATGTAGTCTTTCATGACAGCATATATGACGTTAATCTCATCCAGCAACTTTTTCAGTCCTTCAAGGACGGGAGAGGCAGTGTCTGGGTAGCTTGAACAATGATTAATTAATAATTAATAAGTTCCTTATGATCGGTGTAATGCATCGGCTAACAATCGATGTACATTGTCATCTAAGTGGAATGAAACAAGAGATGATGAAAGTTTCTCAGTGTTTTTTTGTTTTTGTTTTTTTGTGTGAGTATTGTATTGTAGTATTGTAAATGAATGGAAAAGTTCGCTCTGTAAATTGAAATCCTTAGTTACTCGGTTTCAAAGTACATGTAGCTTTTATTCTGACACATTTATTTTGATTATATGTGTCTTTTTTAAATCAAAGTGACAACAAGCTGATATTTTATATTTCATAAGAGCTGTCAACGATTGTTATTTTCCTTTACTGGCAAACCCGAGGAGACAGCTGTTAAATCACAGTGATAGATGGCCATAAGTTAATCATCTAAAGCATCACATGATAGTTTTAGTCATGGGAAGATGAGTTGTCGCCTGGAGAAGAACTACTACAGCGTTTAGAGCTCTGAATGTGCAGGCAGCCACCTAAAAGCTGGTAATAAATAAAGGTGCCATTAAGTAATTGGGATCAAATAGTGGGACTTTGAAACATAATAAAATTTCATGAACATGCAGCCACAAACTATTGATTCACATAAGACAGACTCATCATCCAGCAGAGGATGTGATCACCTACTTTTATCTCTAATCAAACATGATCATTGCTTACACAGTAAGGTCACAAAGTGGTTCAGCTCACATGAGTATTGATGTGTTTTGTATTGATCATGTGTGTGTGCCGTGACATGCTGTGGTTTGTTGCAGCCTGGAACTGATGATACCATTATCATCCTGTAAATCGGACTGTAGTTATGTCTGTAACTCAGTGGCTGTGGTCAGCACAGGGACATCCCTGCTGCTTAAACAAAGCTCTCTGTCATTGGGAGGGGGGTCACTGCTGGCCGTGCCAGGCTGCTGCCACATGGTGTGAGAAAGGGGCGGTGTGTGTGTGTGTGTGTGTGTGTGTGTGTGTGTGTGTGTGTGTGTGTGTGTGTTGAGGGAAGTGTAGCCATGCATTCTTTGGACTGTCATTGCTGCTCACTAATAATATTTTGTTTCTTTGCCTTATGTAGATACAATCCCAAATAATGCAGAACGAGGTAAGCGAGGAGTTTGTCCCCTTGTCTTAATTATTCATATCAAAGATTCATGTCAGAGATGTCAATATAGTTGCAAGTCAAACTCTTTCTTTCTGTCAACAGTCAGCTATCTGGTCATCTTTCACATTTTCTTCATCATGTTTATATGGTCCTACTGGAAAACCATCGGGTCCAAACCAGCCAGCCCCTCAAAAGCAGTGAGTCAAGAGTGTATATCTGTCAAACTGAATTAAAAAAAAAAAAAAAAAAAAGAATTTCACAAAAAAAATATGTGTGATATAATATTTGTTGGACTTTCTCTTTCCTCCACCTGTCAGTTCTGTTTGCCCAGAGCAGAGAAGGAGCTGTATGAGAGAGAGGAGCGTGCCGAGACGCAACTAGAGATTTTGAAGAAAGTGGCGAAGAATTTACCCGTGTATACACGCACGGCAGGAGGAGGTGAGGCTTTCATCACAGCGCCGAGACGCCCAGTAGACCACCAGGAAAAAAACTCTGCCTAGTAGGCTCAAGTTAGTTGTCGCCTCTTTGAAAAGGACAACAGAACCTGAACTAACTGATGATGAAAGTGTCTCTGTGACTTTTTTTATCATCTAATACATCACACATTAAATTATAAAATGTTGCTACATGGCCTCTTCCCCTTTTGCCTTCCTATCTAACATAACACTTAAAGTGCAACACTGTTTATATGTTTTTTTTCTGAGAGAGACAGAGATGAGCAGTATTCTAGATGAATGTATTTAAAAAAAAACATGTTTAATTACTGGTACTAATTTGTAATTTGTATTTTGCTGGGCAGAAAACATAGGGAATTTATAACAAAATATTAAGAGCATGATTTGTATATTTGAAGTACTGAAAATACATTTACATGCATTTTTTAATGAAAATGTGCTAAATTCCTATTCTTATTGTCCTCTGAAATTGTGAATCACATTACACTCAGTCAGTCAGTGGTCAATTTGAAACCACTCAGCACGCACCCCCAACATCGGACTCATACAACTACCTGTATTTTAATCAAAAACCTTGTCTTGCACCAGTATTTTATATATTATGTTGATACATTTAATGTGCAAACATTTGTTGTATTTTTTTACCGTTTGTGCCTGTCTCTGGTTACAGACTATAACCTATTATTTCCCTGCTAATTGGTCTTGTGTTTAATGAGCTGCATCTGTCAGGAGGGTTCAGTGGACTCAGGTGCACCTCATTATCTCTACAGGCCACGCCTGGCTCTTTTTTTTTTTTTTTTTTTTCTCATCAGCAGTCATGAGCTCAAGCATTTACAGGAATAATTGTAAAGTCAGCTTCTACAACCTTGTGCCCTAACACCAAAACTGTATTAAAACTGTAATTAATGACAGATGTAGAAGGTCAATTTGCGTTTTAACATTTCCAAGAGGAGCAAGAAATTTCTAAACATGGGAAACATAGTCTTCAAGGGGTTGATAAAGCAGACTACACCTCAAATTCTTGTTTTGTTGAAATATTGATTAGGTCAACCTACACTGTGATGGTTACTTTAATATTCCTCCTTTAATTTTGTCCAACTAGCCATCCGATACTGCGACCACTGCCAGATCATCAAACCCGACCGCTGCCATCACTGCTCAACCTGTGAGATGTGAGTGTTTTTCCGGGTGTACATGCTGTACAATTCAAGGCTCCTCATTTGGTTCTTGACGTTTTTCCCAAAGGAAGCAGATATTAGAGTATTTTGTTTTGACTACAAAAAATATGAATGTATTTTTGGTGTACAGCATGAAGACGCACTAAATATTGAGAATCGCATATTTTTCCATGCTGACATTACAAGTACTTCTGGGCAACTGGATCAAAATGTTAATATCTGGATGGTATTAATGTTTTCCTTATTCCTCAAGGTGTGTGCTGAAAATGGACCACCACTGCCCCTGGTAGGATTTCTTGTTTAACTATGCATTAAAGCATTTCTTATTTACTAATTTTCTAACTTTCCTTGCTGATTCGTCCATCAGCAAATTAGCAGTTCTCTTTTGTTAATAAGATGTAACGAGTGACACATTTCACCTTCTTTCTGGTGTTTTCTGTCTTGTCTTTACCTTCAGGGTGAATAACTGTGTTGGATTCTCAAATTACAAGTTCTTCGTCTTGTTCTTGGCCTACGCCTCATTCTACTGTGCAGTAATTTGTGCTACAGTCATCCAGTATTTCATCAAATTCTGGACCGTAAGTACAGAAACATCCTGTTTTTTGTGTTTTTTTTTTTTGTATGTTTATTTTGCTGTGGTCAGTTTGTTGAACGTTGTTATGCAATATTTTGAGATCAACTTCGAGATCATGAGCTTTAAAAACCATCAACGCTATCTATTAAACTTGCCATTTAAGATAAAAATGAATAGACTTGCACCTACTTGAATTTTTAAAAAACAAAAGTGAAACAAGAGAGATGCAGTCAGGCTGTGGTTAAGCATTTGATCAGCCACTAATCTGCATCGTAACATATCAACCAGTTGGCTAACAAATGTGTCACTGTGGTGTCATGTGACCAGGGGTTCCTCTTCAGCATGCTGCTTTGCATGGGACAATGGCTCCTGTCACTCAGTCCAGCTGTGAAGGAGTATATTGTGCTCTAGAAAAAGAATACTAAGAAAATAGTGGATGATTCAAAAGTGAAGTCAAGTAGTTAAGCTGACTAGACATGAGGACAAGAAATAATTTCTTTCATGATTGACAAGACTAACACTTCTGTTCACTGTCTCCTTTCTGAAGAAACAGCTGCCTGACACGCATGCCAAATTCCACATCTTGTTTCTGTTTTTTGTGGCGGCCCTGTTCTTTATCAGCATCCTGTCACTTCTCAGCTATCATCTGTGGCTTGTGGGAAAGAACAGGACCACTATAGGTAGATATAAATGAATGTCATGCTACTGCTTCTGGTTGTACCCTTTTTTAAAAAAAAAAGTTACCATGAATAACTATATATTTATATCCACTTTTAGAGGCGTTTCGGGCTCCTGTCTTCGCGAATGGTCCGGACAAAAATGGATTTTCTCTGGGCTTTAGCCGAAATGTAGCTGAGGTGTTTGGAGACCAAGGGAAGTACTGGCTGTTTCCTGTTTTCTCAGGGTGAGTCTGCTCCGACCTTAGCAATCACAAGAATGCAAAGGAGTAGAAAACCCAGTGTGCCGTTAATACTGCATTCGATGCTAACTTGTTTGCTAATGCTGTCTTTATCTGATTTATCAGTCTGGGAGATGGACTTTCCTATGTTACCAGATTGGTGCACATCGATCCTGAACAGGCAAACCGTGTCCTCCAGCAAAATGGAAAAAGGTGAGTATTGTTTCCTAATCCACATCCTTTCAGTTTGGTCTGCTAGGTTTTAATCTCTAATGCGACTTTAATCGCAGCCCTGCCGATGGGGAGACCAACCCTTCTGTGCTCAGTAATAATACACAACACTCAGCTGATGACGGCAAAGAGAAAATCGGTATGTTGTTGATGCCTTTTCTCACATTTTAATTTTCTGGCATTATGGCTTGTTAAGTGTTTTTTTTTGTAATAACTGTCCTTTCAGATGGAGGGCAGATAGTGTCGGTGACCATGGAGAGTGAGCCATAGAAGGTATGTGGACATCGACTTGACTGCTAGGTAACAAGTAAATGGCTATCAATTTATCTTTCATTTTATTTAAATTTGACAGATTGCTTGTTCCTAGATTGTAATCCTCCCGTTAATTTGTTCTTTGTTGGATGTTGCTGCAGGTCAGAGTCACATCAGTAAAGAGCTCATGAACTGTGATGCCTTAAACCAGGAGCATCTGCACCTCTACAGGAGCCGTCCTCCACCCTCTTCCTTCATCCAGCGTGCTTTAAACAAGCACCACAATAATCCTGGTATCACGTCAACAGTGACTGTACAGCAGCCTCATAGACTGCACCAGGCCGAAGCAGAGGTGATTCTCAGTTTTTGTCTTTTGATTTGAGCCAAAGACTTTCAGATCTTTTTATTATTATTGCATATGAAACAACTCTGGGACTGCTTTTTCACCCTCAAGCCAATGTATGTCTACATTTCAATTACAAAACCATTGTGTTTCAGTATTAATCACGCATCAATAACAGAGCCTGGTATGAGTGTGCGAGCCACTGAATTAAAAACGTGTGTAATTCATATAAAATGGTGAAACATTTCAACACTCGTACATTTACGTAATATGTCTTATCAGATTTAAACTCAAAGCACAGTGCAATTATTAAGACCAGAGGCCTGTACTGTGAAGCAAGTCCAACATACCCAGCATATCGTTCGCAATATGCGATCACATGCAGGTGGTTATCAACTCAGGAAGTCAGCCCAGGGTTTCCTCATCTCGCCATCAGCGCATACACGTAAAAGGGGTGTGTTTGCAGTGCATGACTAATCGCAGGCAGGTACAAATACTACTAGAGCAGACCAAAATGTCATCCAAATATGAAGCTAATAATGTAAAAGATTATTGTCACATTCCTGGTGCAGGTCATACTCAGTCATGCAAGCAAGCACAGCGTTTAAATTGTACCAAAATTCTTTGGATATTTTAGTATATTTTATCAGTGTACTTGATTACTATGTTATCAAAAGTTCTAAACACTAAGCAAAAACTTCAATGATTCTTGATTCTCTGAGCAGGTTAGGTGTGCAGCATAAGTAACCATGGCGATGTATCTTGGTATGAAGTAAACCCCCCTGAAAACTCACACTTGACCCCAAATCCTTTTTCATAGTACAGGCCTCAGTAGTCAGTTATCACCAGTCTAATTTATTTGACAGTTTACATGATTGAACATATTTAAATGTCTTTCTGTTTACACTTTTAATATATTTATTTTTTACATGTCAAATTTTATACTATGGTAAAATAACAGGTGATATAAGCTTAAAGTGGAGGACCAAATCCAGTTTGACTAGTTAAAATGGCATCTTGAATATTTAAGACCCTTAACCAATCAATCTCGTATAATGCAGTTTTTTTTATTTAGATCGCCATTTTACACAGCACTATGAATATTGATCATTTATTGAAGCTTTTTTTTAATGAATTAATTATGTTGTGTTTTAGTGTCTAATTTTCATCAAGTGCTGCAGGGATGTACTGTTGTACAACCAAGAAGCTGGCGTCACTCCTGATTCCCTCAACAAAAATCGATGGGATTGTTGCATAAAATAACATGTCGAACAAAAAGTTTCATACTTGCATGTTTTGTTTAGCAAAATAGTTTTCTCAATTGAACACCAGTCTCAGGATTGAAGGGTAAATGCAATCAGCAGAAGAACGTAAAAACCACGGTCACGACTTCATCAGCACCACTAAGCTTCTTATCATAATATACACACACTAAAAATTAATACATTTGCAAGTTAAAAACTTCCGATTGATGGTTTGCAAATGCTTGATTGAAGCCAAGCTAGTGACCAGAAGAGTTCATGTTTTATGTAATGATGTTAATGTCCCCGACAACCTCTGGAGACTCATTTGGTTACCTGTTGGCAGCTGCATTTGTTAATACGTGTAAAAGCTTTAATATAATTGTGAAGCATGTATTGACTTACTTCATATCGTAGAATAAAATGTGTAAATCTATTAAGCTTGTGTAAACTGCAGGCATTCAAACCAAACGCCAACTGACTTGGAGTCGAGGGAACCAGAGGTGCAACAATGCTAATTTGCAGGTTGTAGGACTTCCTGCAGCACTCTATAGTAATGGCTTATGTTTTATATAGTTTGTGTTGTTCTAAATGGTATGAATGATTATTTGTCCTTAAGTCCACTGAATGTTTTCATTTTAATGATCAATGTGCTACAGTATTTATTTTAATTTTTTTTTCTAATGAATCAATCTTTGAGTGTTAATGCCAAGGATTAAATCTGTGTTCTTTGCGGCTCTTTTCCAGTTTGATGATGAGATTGATTTGAAAGTTGGAAAAATGAGCACAAAATGAAACCACAATAAAACCGTTAAAGGATATTGCCAGATGGGTCAGGGACACACCACCGTGTCCTTGAATGTGAACCAGGATAGATAAGATGGACATTATATACCAGTGATGAAAGAGTAGGCTAGTGTCATCATAAACACTCACCTCCATGCTCCTGAGTTTCATATTACGTTCCTTTTAGTGGAAATGATGCACAGCACAGTTTGGAGTTTGCGTGAGTGTTCAGTAGATAATGTGTAGATATTACTGCCTGAGTAGTAACACATGTGAATGCACTCACAGTAGCTTAAAATACATTTTTAAAAAAACAACTAACTTCAATGACTGAACCAAGCAGCCGCAGCTGCCAATGTATGTAGGTCTGTTTAAGACCTGCTGTAAAATGATTCATGCAAATTGCTCTTCATTGTTCTGTAACAATAAATGTGATGTAAGAAACTATAAGGTGTGATTCTTCATCTTAAACACTGTCACGCTATGTTTACCCTCACCAGCTTAAATTAAAGATTGCGAATGTTTGTGAATGTTTAGTTAAACAACTCACTGTAGTTAGCTAGCTTCCAGTGTTAATATGCAGTTGAACTTCGAAAAACGTTCTTACAGATACAGCTGCTAAAAAGTGATCAATTAGCTACTTAATTTATGTCAACTTCCCGTGGCATAAACTGCATAGCTGACATATAATGCAACTAACTTGCAGCATATTCAGTTTCACAAACACATCGGCGATCACGGACGTTCCCACGGGAATGAATGGACTCTGGTTTGACCCACATACCCATACAGAGCTGTGAGGTTTGATGCATGAGCAGTGCAGATCAGGGCTGCGGATGGGGGAGAAACCAGGTCAGTTGTCCTGGGCCTGGGCTTGGTGCAGACTCTTCACCGGCTAAAACAAATTGGTATCAAGTCAGGGTCACAGTGGCACTATGTAGTTTTATGTTAAAATAATAATAATCCGACCTCAGATAGCGCAATTTTTTTTCCAGAACTGAAAAAACAGGCAAATGAGGTCCCCAGAGCTCTGTTTGAAGCTAGGAATGTGGCAGGGTCCGCCATACATACACAAAGTAAAACTGTTTGTGTTTTCATTTAATGCCAGTTTGTTTAATCAGTTTGTTAAGTCATGAATAAAGGTTTATTGTTTATTTATTTAGATTTTTATGTTCTGAATTTCTTCCCCCAAACCCACATAGTGTACCTTTAAATCCAGGGGCAGAAATCCAATATATCTATAATATATAATACTAGTAGTAGTGCTGCAATTATAGCACTCTACATAACACTATATAGGAAATAGGAAATATCAGGTGATATGTTTGTGGAACTCAATAGAGGTGAAATGCAAAGGGAAAATATTACAGGGATACATGGGTAAATAAGTTATAATAATATAATCAACACATCAAATGGAAAAGTAAGTTAATGGGGGAATTAACAGAAAGGTACATGCAGAAATAAAATTAAAACAAATATCAGTGTGATATGGGAAATCAACATTGCCACGCTCACTTCTGCAAACACTGGTTAATGATGGTGTGACTTGCTAGGAAACGCCAGCTAACCACTTTTCTAAAGAATGACCCATAGTTCAGTCCCCAGAAAACGAGGACTGGTGAGGATTATAAATGTTTTGCTGTATTCACAACACGTGGAAGAGTAGCTAAATAAGGAACACGTGGTCTCTCAGCTCTCGAAGAGACTGATGCCTCAGCTCCGTGACAATTAACCTTTAAAGCAAAAGTTCTGTGGCCATCATAAACGCTGCACGTCCAAAGTCGTCAGCTTTACATTTAAAGTTAGCAGTCATGAGATAGTTTGAAGTACCATGCGAGTGCAGGTTGTGACCGCACTCTTCACTTCCTCAAGATCATTAACACCGATTGCTGATGACTCAGGCGAGTCGTTGACACTTATCAACCTCTTGTCTGGCGCGGGAACAGTGTGGGCGTGAAACAAGATTGGCAGGCGAGCTGGGGAGAGGTGAACATCCTCCGTGCCGTTCACCTCTCCGTAAAAAAAAAAAATGCAACAGATAACACACACGTCAACCCTTTTAACTTTTTATAGCACCCTCGTGTTATCTGTACTATCAATCTCAAACTCTGAAAATGCTGAAATTATCATAGGCGTCTCACTTTAATGTAATCCTGACGTTCTTGATGGATTACTTGGACGCCGACTTGTAATACAATACTCAAGTAAATGTATTTAGTTACATTCTACCGCTGGTTTTCTTTTTGCTTCTCTGACTGACATACTGATATTTAGTTTGTGTGTACAAGGTTCATCTTTCAAAACCACTGAGTGAGAAAAAATGTAATTGATAGCTGCAATATGCTTGGCAAGTGTGCTTAAAGCTGCAATATGTAAGAATCGACCGAATTGCTAACTGCCGCCAACTGTAGCTGCCGGAAGCTAGTAAAGTTCAGCTAACCCAGCAGCTAGTGGTCATATTAGCTGGCTCTGCGTAGACTGGGAACACAATTTGTTTGGTTTTACTGCTGAACTGTCGCCTCTTGAGGTACAAAGTGGATTGTGATGGGGCTAGCTGGTTAGCATGCTTACTTCAATAGACATCTCCGCTAACACAGCACAAAAAAACGTCTCTGACATGACATCAGCACGGTTTGTTCTTCACATTCTGTTGTTACGTTTTTTTAAAAATACAAAACTCTCACACATTGCTCCTTGGATTCAGGAATGTGTACTCTCATGCACGTTCTCTGACCTTATCATCCTCCGCCTACGTAAGACTGATGCTGATAAACACTATTAATCATAATCAGCTCACCTTATTCTACCTTATGAGCTCTAATGGCATGGAATAATACAACATATGTATTCCTTGCTGCTTGAAGGAAGTGCCTTTATATTCTTTTACCCTTCCACATGTGGTGGGAAGGAAAACAACACACCCTGTCAAAGTTCATCTCTCCTCACGCACTCATTAGGTCTCACCCTTTTAAGTAAAACTCTGACCTGGGTGGTATTTCAATTACTGTGACTTAAGTCTGTGAATGAATGAGCAGCAGTTAACATACCCTGCTGCCTTCACTGCATACAAGTCACCTGAAGGGTAAAGTACACCTGCTGTGGAATCCAGCGGCTGTCACTCTGAAGAGAAAACAGATTTGTTTGACAGTCAGGACCTACTGACCCAGGTCCTTAACTGGAGTCATTTCTGCTGGGAGATATCTTTTAGACTACTCTGGACCATTTTTAATACAATTTCTCAAGAGGAATATCTGCACACCATGGAGGAAACGCTCAACGGCACCATTCACCCCGCTTGTTTACAAGAGCCCCCGCTGGCTATCGACGTGATCAGGCGTAAGTGACCCACGCTGCCACATCCTGCTCGCTGATAATGCTTCCTTATCGACCGGTCTGAGCTAATCCACTCAGCATTCTCCGTGTGTCCTGAACGCACCAGTTATCGGTTCCTGCTTCTATTTAATTGCGCCTGTTTGAAAAAACAGTGCTCCACAAACTAAAATAAATAATCTGTTATTTCTTCATGGTATAATGTCATAGTACACTGCTACAGTCAGGGTAACATGATTCACTGCACTGTCCTGAATTGTCCTCTTATTAGGCTAAAAGGGCCACATTTTGGTCAGGTTTATGTGTGATTTTTGTTCACACTGAGCCTCTAATACATTTAAGTCCTGCACTATGTAATAATCTGAACCCCACCTCTCTCTGCCTCTCTTGCTGTTTCAGAGATGGATGTGTTTGATTTTAGCCTCTACTCCATGCTCACCTTTATGTCCTGCATCTCCCTGCTGCTCTACCTGGAGCAGTGCGTCTTTATTTATAAAAAGCTGCCCACACCCAAGAAGACCACCCTCATTTGGACAAGCGGTGCAGCCCCAGTAAGCATCCGGGCCTGTTTTGTTTGTTAAAAAATGCTGCTGATTGTAAAAAAAACTAAACAAAACAAAAAACAATAGAAAAATTATCATTTTCATGTTATTTGTGGATTAATATTCAAACGTCTGGTACAGGGCTTTTTTGAAAACTAAACTTACAAGCAAAAAACAATGCTAGGTGACATCATTTTATTTCTCTGTTTCAGGTCATTGCCGTCATGTCTTGTTTTGGGATGTGGATCCCGAGGGCAGTCATGATCACAGACATGACCTCTAACTGGTGCGTTTTTCTCCCTACAACACCTAAATCAGGCCACAGGATAATGCAGCGTTTTGCCCAACAGCGGCAGGCGTCTTTCATCGATTGAAATAGGACATTGGTGGTTTTTGTGCATATTCTGGATTAATCCTATCACTCTGTCATTTTTGGTGTGGTACAAAATCAGAAAATTGTCTAGTCTTGGCCCGAGGAGGGGCATGTGGCGAGGCTAATTGAAAGAGGCATGGTTCCACACCACTAGCTGAGCATGGAGTCTGTGAGAGGACTACCGATGTGAATTTAAATTAGACGATGAATCTACATCCAACATGACAAGTACCGCAACAAAGATGAGAAAATGTGAGAACAGAATGGTGTATTTTTCTTGTGGAGGATTGCTCTCGGGAAGTCGCCATTTTTAGTGAGAGGAGAAATGAATGTTGTTACATGGTCAAGTTTTTGGGAAGACGCCTCCTCTATAAAGTTGAACGCTGAAGTTACAGTTCGGTCTTGATTACAGAAATACTTAAAAAAATATTGTTGTCTACAAAAAGGGGTTGCCCTGAAAAAAAAAAAAAAAGCTTAAGAACAAATGGTTTTAATAACAGAGCCACAGTGATCAGTGTCTGGCGTTTGTTATCTGATACGTAGCTGTGACCAGTAGCCACTTTCCACCGCTGTTATCAGGTGTGTCATGTCAGCTTCCAGGTTATCTGCCTCCCCTTGCTATAGCTTTATTTCATAATTTTTAGCTCAACAGAAAAAAAACCATGCTTTTTTTTAAATACATCTGAACTACATGCTCCTGTAAGAAGAGTTTAGTTTTGGTTCGCAAAAATCCCTCTCAAATGAAAGTTTGGGACGAACTGTCCATGTGCGCTCATGTCAGACGATCAGGACAGAACATCAGCTACGTTAATACTACACAAACAGCCACGAGTGCCTCAAAGCTCTGCATGAACTTGTTGAAGAGCTCTGAATAGTCCAACCAGCTGATGAATCATTACACGCACACAAGGATTTTGCTCAACTCCAATAAAAGGCAGGGAAATCTTTATAGGATCAAAGTTTACGATGAAGTTTATGTGTTCTTTTTATGCACAGTACATATAGTCCAGTGTGTTTAACAGCTTTTGATGTGCCGTCACGTGTCAAGGACAGGTGTGTTTTATGTTGCAATAAATAAGCGAATGAAATATCACACTTAAAGCTAAATTTGTTCAGTGCCTCCAGAGGGATTTTTTAATTTTTTTAAACTTTCTTCTCTTTCCCCACGCAGTTATTTTGCAGTGGTGGTGTATAAGATCTTGGTCCTGATGATCGAGGAGCTGGGGGGCACCAACAGTTTCCTGAAGCGGTTTACTGGTGAAACCTTCCTCATCAGCACAGGACCCTGCTGCTGCTGCTGCCGCTGTTTACCCCGCGTTCCCATGTCACGGTATTCATACAAATACTGAAGATGTTCCTGCTGTTTTTATCTCATTTAATTATTATTATTATTACAAATTATTTTAACAAATTACCCTTTAAAGTGATGGGGACTTAAGTGACCATTTATGAATGTGGTCCCCAGTATGTATATGTCTATATAACCCACTCTTTCTATATTGACTGTTCATTGTACAAGAGTGTATACGATTCTCATGGGCCTCTGTCTTTGAATGGGATCAATCAGGCGGCTGCTATTCTGGCTGAAGGTGGGAGCTCTTCAGTACGCCATCCTAAAGACGGTGCTCTCTGTCGTGGCCGTGGTTTTGTGGACGAACGGCAACTTCGATCTCTCAGACGTGAGTTTTTTTTAAATGCTTCCCTGAAAACATCATGAACATTCAATGAGATTTGAAATACTTCAAACTTTCAGTTAGAGATCACCGGTACAGCCATTTGGATCAACCCATTCATCGGCGTTCTCACCATCATCTCCCTCTGGCCGGTTGCCATCATCTTCATGAACACTAACAGATATCTACGCGGCCTCAATATGGTGCCCAAGTATGCCATGTATCAAGTGAGTCAACGCAACCATTACCATATGCACTGAATATGTATATATTTTTCAATCCTTTCTGGGCTTGAAGAAAATCTCTTTGTCTACTTTAACATTTGGCAACATGAGCTGCTTTGTGTTGCATTTCTAAAAAATACTAGGCATGTAACTGATGAATTATTACTTTTCCCCTCAGCTAGTGCTTGTATTGAGTCAGCTGCAGACGTCAATCATCAACATCCTGGCCTTGGATGGAACCATCGCCTGCTCCCCTCCCTTCTCCTCTCAAGCTCGTGGATCCAGTAAGAAACGTCTCGGAACATGTTTTTGCATGACCGCTGATGTGACTGCATGACGTGTGACGTGAATAATCCTGATTTCACACCCTGATTTCTCTGTCTGTCTGTCCCACAGTGCTGAGTCAGCAGATGATGATCATGGAGATGTTCATCATATGTCTGGTTAATCGTTTCTTGTACCGTCGTACGTATGACGCACTCCCCTCCGAGGAGCAGGACAACGACCAGAATGCCAAATTCGACGAGCTGAAAGTTCTCGAGGAGCATGACGTCTAAAAACAAACAACAAAAAGAGACGGTGAAAGAGTGGACGTCAGCACTGCTCTCAGATGATGATTGAGATCATCGAGTAGTCAAACTATTCAAAGTCTTACACTGTTTTAGTTTGCAAGAACATTTTACCTCATTCTTTTAAACATCGCTTCAGTACTGGGGTGACTGTCAACCCTTTTTCTTTATACTTTTCACACAGCGCTCCCTGACATTTTGTCAATATCTTTATCCTATAGCTAATAAAATTTAAAGGGTTAGTTCATCCAAATTACTACAGTACTTTCTGCCCAAGAAATAGTCCCTCTGATTCATGTGGGTTATCGAGAGTAAATACGACGGTGATTCTAGAAAGAGCTGTCGAATTGTTTACATAGTTTTATATATAATTGTTTTCAATGACACAAAATATGTTTTGCTTACCTTTGTGCTGGAGGGGAGTCAGACCTGTCAAAGATGGATATCTTGAAACTTGTGGATGTTTTCCCTTTTTGTGATTTGGTTGAACTGACCCTTTAACTGACCCTTTTTCCAATTCTTTCCAGAGCGTTAGACAAGAAGATTGATACCACTCTTGTGTCCGCACTTTAAATACGAGGCTACCGCTGGTTAAATTAGCTTAGCATAAACACTTGAAACAGGGGGATTCTGCTAGCCTAGCCTTGTTTGTTTAACCTTTACAAGAATTGTGTGTTTTACGACTCATTATATTTTTAAAGCAGGTTGTTTACAGGACTTTTTCTTAACCACTATGTCTTCCTGGGGTCTTGTCAATGTGTCTCATGCATTAGAGCATTGCACTGAAATAAGACAATAACGACATACATATTGCTTTAAGGTTGACTCATTTCTGATAAAGATTTAAACAAATTTTTGGACACACTGGGATGATGCTTTGTTTTAGTTTGTAACTAAGATCTGGACGACTAGAACAGAGCCTTCATTGTAACAGCATACAGTACATATGCATGTCATACTGAGATGATGACAGTTAGAAAATTGGCATTTTTGAACTGGGACTATGTAGGTTTATAGATATTAACATTAAGACAACTATTTATTGTGTTGATGTATGTGTGTGTGTGTGTGTGTGTGTGTGTGTGTGTGTGTGTGTGTGTGTGGTGTGTATGCGTGGGGGCGCGTGCGTGATCATCACAATAATGTCTTTGGCCTGGGTGTGGAGATGATGAAATGAGGTCACAATGACATGTGATGTATTTTTTTAGTAGGAGAGTGGGCAGTAAATACTGACACAGTATTCGGTTGGTTATGTCTGTACTCACTGAAGTGCCAAGGTTGTACGTATTAACCTTTACTGAGGTTCTAAGCAGCAAAACATGAAGACATTTAATAAAAGGGATCTATTCACTCTGTGGAGTCCAACAGGAACACTGTTCATTTTACATTAAGGTTCAACTGAATTTTACTGTCAATCTCATGTCAGTCCACCTCTGCTGCAGTCTTTCACGCTAAGAGCGGATCAATACTGATTTCTTGGCTCCCAACATCTGTGCACTGGTGCAACTGTACCCTTAAACCTCAGACGGTGTCTTAACGCAGCCTGGAAAAACAGCCAGATTTGTTCAAAGATTGCTGACCCACTTACTCAGACTTATTTGGGCCAAGGAATTCATGTGGATGAGACAGCGGCTTTATTTTCAGACCCTGTGTTCATTTCACAGCCGTCTGCAGCCTAACTGTGCCACATGTTGTTTCTCCAGCAACCACAAGAGGTCGTGCTCATCCCACCACGAACCCCTATTTTAATGAACGTGGTAATGAAGAACAAGTAGTCACCTAATAAAACTAATTTAGTTTAACCTGACACACTTGCCAAACAAGCAGAATATCTGCTTGACTGACACACTTATTGATGATTGTGAAAATCTACAAACAAGATACATGACCGACCACGACTCTAATCAATTCAGTCTTACTTGTCAGGAAATCCGTGTGTGCTACTTATTTATTTATAGATTTTCAATGGTGTTTTGTTGCATCAATCAGCTAATGAGTATGAAAGTAAATGACTTCTCGAGCACTGTATCGATTAGAGCCGTGGTTCTCAACATCATGGACACCTACACTGACAGAGGGTCCTGCCATCTGATAAGAATTTTACTTTTAGACGTTTCATCACAGAGAGCCTATGAAACCCATGACTGAAAATAATCATACATCTTGTCATTGTTTTACTTATGGATGGAACTGCAACCAATAAATTATTCCCATTTTGGCTGAGGAGCCCCTGAAACCACCTCAAATATGACCTATATGACTAAGAGGATTGGATTTAAAGTCACATTTTCCCAAAAGTTACAGCTCACCTTTTACTGAATGGTAAATGCTCAATTTAAGATTTGTAAATAATGTTGAAAAAGAGCGATCACAGTACCGCTAACATAGCTGAGGTAGTTTAATTACATTTTTTATGTTCTTTTAAAAATAAAACATGTTCATTCACTAATGATTATGTAATCATTCTGAATGGCTCGATTGTCTTCAGGACTGTTGCTGACTCTGTTAAGACGTTCAAAAGTTCAAACTATTGATCACTTGCTTTTATATTCAATCTTATGATAGTAACACTATACTAAAAGCCTGCATCTGCTTTTTATCTATGCTCTCTAATAGGTGTTACAGTATTGGTTTTTTAAGTGATAGCAGCAGAATGGATGGATTCAAGGAGGAAGAAACCGTGTGAACGGGCATGTAGGTCAATATGCTAATTACCTCCCAGGCTAATGTGTAAAGTATTGTAGCATTTTTACTGCAATAGCTATTTATGGAACTGAGATTTTTAAAAAATAGACTTGGGTGAGTTGCTGTGGGTTTTATCAGAGACTCTGAATGAGACCAGTTTATGATGAATAAAAGGCAAATCTGTTTTCCATTAAACGATTAATGGGCTACACACGGAGGTACATTGCTTTAATCTGGATGAGACGTTTACATAAAGCCAGATCATTCGGCAAAATTCAAAAATTTAGGTCCTATTAATGGAGTATTTGTCTTTGCTGTTTATGTAAACAGAGTCATCAGACACAGAAAGGAAGAGCGAGAGACAGAGAGAGACAGAGAGAGAGAGAGAGAGAGAGAGAGAGAGAGAGAGAGAGAGAGAGAGAGGGTGGGTTGATGACAGCCCCTGGCTCTGCATTGCTGACGAAAGCTGCTTAGCTCCTCAGTTGCTATGGCAACCAGGGAGAGCAGCCAGACAAAAACGAGGCAAAGGGGAGGGGCTTTTCAAGGGAGAAATAGAGGAGAAAGGGCTGGATGGGAAAGATAGAGAGAGGGGAGGGATACAGACATCCGATAAAGAAACACACAGAGAGAGCAACAGAGGTAACGCGAGGCTGCAGAGGGAGATAAAGATAAGGTCTGGATATAAATGCTCACACCACCGGCCCCGGAATAAAAACTAAGGCGAGTGACAGGAGGATACAGAGAAAGGGGGGAAACAGAGAGAAGATGGATGTACAAACGGAGAACATGGACCCCCCGCCTGGTGAATCCCAGTCGAGTGGAAAAATCAGAAAAGGATTCAAGCTGTTTGGCAAGCGCAAGCCAGGTAACATTTTCTCTATTCGCAGCAAAGGGGATGGGAACAACAAGTCACCTGTTCACAGGAGCAAAACACTGGATGGACTATCGGAGAATGCTGCGCCAGATTCGGAGCAGGAGCCGGAGAAGGAAAAGGCTCAGGAGGTGAGTCAGGGAGAGATGGAGCAGGCTGAGGAGGAGACGCTCGGCGAAGATGGCGTTCTGGCTGCCGCCCATGCTCGCACCTCCATTTCTTCAGCCAGCTCAGCCAAGTCCCTCAGCTTCCTGTCGTTGCTGAGGGGTGGCCGGAGAGGAGTGGGGGACCGGAGAGTCCAAACCGTGTCCCAGCCAACGGGTCGGCAACGTCGCGGGCTGAAAGGTCTCTTTGGCAATGTTAAGTTCCGATCAAAGGATAAAGAGGACAAGGAGGAAGCCCCTCCGAGCCCGCTTCTCATGTCGTCCCGTGCCAACAGTGTGGAAATCATCAAAGAGGACCTCACCCTCACCCCCAAGTCCCATCCACGCTCTCTGGAAAGCCCAAAGTCTGAGATCTGTGAGCCTGTCACCGGAGAGGACAGTGCAGCCACGACCCCATCAGAGACTGTAGCTCCCCAGGACAATGTGAGTAAAACTAATGAGCATGTGCCGCCTTTACCCACCTCTGAACCACCCATGGTACCCGGTGATAAAAGCCTAAGCTCATTGCTGGCAGACATCTCCTCTCTCCTGACCTTTGACTCGATCTCAGGAGGTGGAGACATCATGGCTGATGTGGAGGCTGAGTGGGGAAAAGCCAGCAGTGCCATCAGTGCTGAAGTGTCGCCATCGTCCACATCTCTTTTCTCCAAACCCGCCGTCTCCTCTTCACTGACCTCTGCGTCTGTCAGAACTGCTGTTGCAGCAAAACCCTCTCCTGTAGCCATCCCCGCAACAGCCTCGACCAAATCCTTCACTCCTCTGACTAAGACAACTCCATCCTCGTCTCCTGTTGCCAAGCCGAGCACCATCATCACAACGCTGACCAAAACTTCCACTCTGACTACTCACACAGTCAAACTGAGCTCGGACTGTACTCCAGCTCCTGAGCCTCCCATCAGCATTCAAATTAAATCAACTCCCACCGCAGCAAAAGCCTCAACTACTCCTGTAATGACAAGCTTCGCTCCAAGAATGTCTTCCTTTTCTACGACAACCGCATCCACACTGAGCACCACCTCTACTGCCACCACAGCCCCGCCGAACACCCCGGCCACTGTGGTCAAGGCTCCCTCAATTAGTCCAACTCTTACCTCTACAGCTGGCAAACTGGCTTCAGAGATTGCAGCCCCCCCTCAAATTGTTGCTTCAGTAATTAAACCTAGCCCTGTAGCTGTGTCACCCCCTGCGCCAGCTAAACCTCCACATGTGACCCCTGGCCCTCCCACTCCCGTTGCTTTAACCCAACCTCCACCTGCTAAATTGGATTCAGCTAGCAACGTGAACCTGCAAACTTTCACTTCCTACAAACCTTATCTAAGTTCAGCTGCAGGAGAATCTAAAGCCCCGGTTACAGTATCACCAACCTGTATGGTTACAACCAAACCCTCCTCTCCTGCACCGGTTATCTCCGCCAAGATGACGACATTTTCCACATCAACTACAGCCTCAGGCTTGGCATCTGCGGCCCTTTCCAAGCCTGTACTTACCTCTAGCCCAATGGGCTTAAATCAGACCCCTCCCTCCCTTGTAACTGTCCCACATCCTTGTCCTTCCACTACAACGACAACTAAAACCCAACCCAGCCTTGCATCTGTCCCAACTCTGTCTTCAACTTCTGCAGATAAGATTCCTCCTACGACTAAACCTGCACCGGCCTCTTTAGATAAGATGCCCCTGGCTCCCTCAGCGACTCCAGTCCCTACCACTCATGCTGTGGTTTCAACAGCATCCTCAACACCTCCTGCTCCAGGTCAGATCACAGTCTCTCAATTTAAAGCCCCTCCCTCCCATGCTCAGATCCCGATTTCTTTATCTAAGGAGCCACCTGCTCCTGTTCAGATTCAAGTTTCTTTACCTAAAGTTCTGCCTGCCCAAGCCCAAATCCCAATACCTGAATCTAAAGAGCAGCCTGCCCCTGCTCAGATCCCAATGTCTGTATCTAAAGAGCAGCCTGCTCCTGCTCAGATCCCAATACCTGTATCGAAAGAGCAGCCTGCTCTTGGTCAGATCCCAATGTCTGTATCTAAAGAGCAGCCTGCTCCAGCCCAAATTCATGTTTCTCAGTCTAAAACCCCTCCCGCCCCTGCTCAAATCCCAATTTCTGTGTCAAAAGATCCCCCTGCTCCTGCCCAAATTCAAGTCTCTCAATCAAAAGCTCCCCCCGTCCCTGGTCAAATCCCAATTGCTGTGTCAAAAGATCCCCCTGCTCCAGCCCAAATTCATGTTTCTCAGACTAAAACCCCTCCCGCCCCTGCTCAAATCCCAATTTCTGTGTCAAAAGATCCCCCTGCTCCTGCTCAAATTCAAGTCTCTCAATCAAAAGCTCCCCCCGTCCCTGCTCAGATCCCAGTTCCTGTAACTAAGGATCCTCCTGCCCCTGCTCGTATCCCAGCTCCTGCATCTTCTGACCTTCCGGCTTCTGCACAGATCCAAATTTCTCAATCTAAAGCCTCTGTTGCACCTACCTCTGCCACTTGCCCTGTCACCCCTCCTCCTTCTACCCCTGCACCTTGGTCAAGCACGGCACCAGCTAAGATGAGAGGAAGTGGACAAGCATCGGTGGATGGTCAACTGGATAGTCCACAGGTGCCCAGGGGGGCCCAGACAGTGCTGTCCAAAACAGATGAACTGCACAATGAGTCACGAACAAGCCTCCAGGAATCCTCCAAGGAAAGGAGGCCACCGCAAGTAAAGTCATCTGGACTTAGCAAAATACCTGTAGTTGGAGGGAGCAGATCAGGCAAAATACCTGTCCGGGAAAGCCACCATGCTGACGATGAAGCAAACAGGGACCCACCGACTCCTGTCTTTGAAGAAGAGAGGCCCCATTTCAACTCACATGACGCATCAAGCAAAGATAAAATCAGTGATGTTGGGGCTTTTGTGCCCACCTCAAAACACACCCAGGAGGAGAGTCAGCAGCCCAAGGTCCCCACCAGTTTACCGCGTGACTCAAAGATCCCTGTGAAGCACGGAGCACAGTCTCACACCGCCTCGCAAATCCCTCAAGCTAGAGAGCCCCCACGCACCAAGATCCCCGTGTCCAAGGTTCCTGTCCGCAGGGTTGGTGGTAAACCTGCAGCTACGGGTGGCAGCACCCAGATACGAAAATAAAGCGACGGACTGAATCAATCTGCAACACAGATTATGGCTTCGAATGCAACTTTCTATCACTATAACTACATGGCCACTCTTTTTAAATTCATGTTTCTATAACTGTAATTCTAGGCTTTCTCTGTCATCTCTTGGCTTCACTAAACCATAAGCAACAGTACCAGAGTCAAGGAGGTTGACTGATCGCACTCAAGCACAAAAACATCTCCACAGGGAGCCAAAGCAGCGAGCCTGGCTCTTTGGTGCTGAGCCAACATGGACATGCACTCAGGAAAGGTTCGGGGTCACACCTGAACACACAGCAGCAACGGTAACAAAGGATAAGCAAGATTAAAGGTCTTCTGGGAACACAGTCACATACACACACACACACACACACACTCAACATGGGCGAGTGCCTTTTTTAAGGGTGCTTTTCCTACAGACTTTCAGAATTTGTTCAGTATTTTCTACAGTACTTTTAACTTTTGTTACTTCCACTTTTTGTAGGAACCGTCAACTCTTTTTTGTCTTTCTTTCCAGCAAGTCTCTTTGATAATAACCAGTCCCTTTACGTTTTTATTTATGTCAGGAGAAGGAGTCGCAGCAGGAGCTCAATGAATTAATGCAAAACAACCAAATTTACATTCCACACCTATCTCTGGATGTATGTAGCAAAAAACAAAACAAAACAAAAAACGTGCCATTAATTTTTGTACAAGATGTCGAACTGTACAGAGCCTGTGTGTCCGCCTGCTCATATGTAACATGATCTGATCTCACTGTGAACTATGGCAGAGACTGGTTTTGCGGGAGGAAAGGAAATGGACATGGATGGCAGCCATTAAACGACGGCACTGTGGACGTTTGAGCGAGACAGAGAGGATGCTGAGATGAGATCAGCAGCTCATACACTGGCACATCCTTATCCTTTCCCCACTTATACTCAGATGAGAACAATATGTCTGTGTATAGTCTCATTTATGTTGTTCTGTTTCCTATTTAATCAATAAAACAATATGAGTACTTAGCAAGATGAGAACTGTTTAAGTTGTGATCTATATCCTGTGTTTACTGTGGCAGACAGATAAGAAACGTGAGCACGTTTAAAAGGATTTACATCATCTCTTGAGATAATCTTATGCGAACGGAAATTACATAATTCCGCCAAAGCTAAAAGATCAGAGTAAAGAGAAATGTCAAGCATTTTCATATTTTCACTGACAGATCCCCAGCATCTTACTACAGCCTGGATTCAGAGTGTCCTCATAGGAACATGACTCAAACACACTCAAAGCTCACTGACCTGAATAGTGAGCACATGAATGTCAGCACGGCCCGGCCAATCAGCCGCTAGGGAAAACGCTTAACATGCATACCTTATTATCAGGAGAAGGGTTTGGGAATGTGTGTCATTGCTATTCTTAGAGTTAAATGGATCCAATGCATCAGCTTTATAATGTCTCTCAGTCTGAGTGGATCATTTGATTTAGACATGAACAAAATGTTAAAATGAAAAGGCCGGAGTGAACACTTCAGCGTTGCACAAGGGCTGAAAAGGCAGGGAAAAAAAGGATGAGAAGCAACTCAGACAGCTGCGAGTGGTGAGAGTCAAAGCTCAGGTTTAGGAAGCTTGGGAAGCTGATCGGAGTCATGCGGTGATGTTAAGAGGAGTCTGGTGTTGTGAATATGGACTAAGGGACAAAGGGTGATTTTTTTTTATATTCCACAAAAAAAATAGCCTTGCGGAGGTGACACAAAAAGACCTCTGTTAGCTTTACGAAGCCAGGGGCGGCAAGCTGAGAAGGGTCGACCATAATTTTCCTGGGACAAACACGTGGATTTCAGCAGATCAGGTGCTGGTACAGACTACACAGGGTAAAACCATCTCCCTGGGAAAAGAACAGTTCCCCCCCGTGGCTCTGATACAACACATGCTTGCTCTGTGCTAACACCTGAGATTTGGGATTCAAACGCTGAAAAATGCACATAAACAGCATGCAGATTTATAATCAGGCCTGTTAGAGCAGAGGTCACGCTGTATCCGAGAGGTCACAGTGTGATTAATTACATTATCTCTGCCTTATAGTAGGTTGCTGGTGGGAATATGACTCTCGCAGCTTTAAAGAGGAAACTGAAACATGCACACTCACTGAATGCTGCCTTTTGTCAACACCCATTCACATGATTTTCCCAGCTATGTGGCTTTCATGCTTATACTGTAAATGATAGCGACAACAGCCTTGAGTGAAGTTGGACGACCACGGCAACGCATCAGGATGAACTTTTGAGCTACATTGCATAAGCTGTCTCAAAGACCCTCTCTTGATTTGGGTCTATCGGCTGTTTGTGTCTCTGTAAGACCGGCCCTTTGCCCCAAATATGTTACACAAATTACAGCACCCATAATGCACTGAGGCCACCCTCAGCTTTCTATGGTCTGTATGTGTTTGTGTGTGTTTCAGCCTCTGGATAGACGGTGTGCCTCTTTAGGACCTAATTTAGCATGCTTCATTCTGTGTTTCCATGCCAACCCTACTAGGTCAACCAATGGGAGGCTGGAGGAGGAGTTTAAAACCCTGAGTGCCTTAATGAGCACACTCACGGTATACATGCTAATTAGGACAACTATCACTTTAAATAGAAATTTGGTGTTTAATGTGTTGTAACAATGCTTGAATGTCATTTTGTGACACATTTTAGACATTAACAAATTGCTCCCCGACTCGCTGTTTGCATTAACCTGAGATGAACCAGTCAAGAAAAGAAAAACATTACCGATACTGAAGTTTCTGTCGGTAGATGCATGCTCTTGGTTGATATTGTTTTTGAGTTTTTGAGACATTTCAGATGCTTCTCAGCTAAACTGGGAGCTGATTTATTTGCACAACATACCACAGCCATGGTGTTTTTTATCAAAGTTATTGTAATATAAATGAAAAAACAGATTCCCTGGAGTAGTTTGATAGAAATATCTAGTTACACTGCACCACAGGGGCATTATGCAGCCCTATATGAAAAGGTCATCGATTCCCGTGATGATGATGACATAACAATGTAGAAATAATGCTATGGGACTCAGTATCCTGGAGAGAACACATCCTCTTGTCACATCTGATTTCTAAAGCTTCTTTTTGGTGCATGATCAGGTTTTTACAGCCTGCAAAACATAACGTTCATGTTCCATAGACAACTCAACCATAACATCACCCAATACAATTCACAATCAAAATGATTTATTCTTATTCATATTGAAAAATGTCATACGTCATATTGTAAAAACCTGTAGCATAGTTTTGACTAAAATTGTTCATACACAAAATATAAAATACTGAATTTATTTAAAATACATTTAAATGTGGCCGTTTGTTTTTGCTTGTGTCTCATACGTCGGACAACAGTTTGTGGATGATATATTAACATGACAGATACATCTGTCCGCTGAGAAGCATCCAGCAAAGGCAACAACTCATCTGCAACACTGTCAGCTCTGTCAGTCTGTAAACAAACAGCTGGTCACTTGTTATCTTTCATTAGTCAAAGAATATACAGTTCAAATATATGGATTTTATAAAACATTTAAAAACAAAATTGTAAAAAAAATCATTGTGTTCAAGATCATAAAAAAATTAGTTTTTGCTTCAAAAAGCAAATCTAAAGCTTGATAATACATGTGCTTATAAATGCACATAACTGATATAGGAGCATTAGAAAATGTGGATGAATGATGCTCCACTCTCATTTATCTGAGTGAGCGAGGGCCGACCAGCCAGAGCATTACGTCATCTCAGTGCAATAACTCTGCACTGAGGACCTCTGCTGGTAAAAGAACACAATGAAACGCCGAGGAACATGTGGTGACGCAGTCCATAACAGCATCACTGCCGCACAACATGGCCTCGTCATATCAGGCCCGCAGCCCTGACTGTAGATAAAGGGAGCTAGCTGCACAGTGGTAGGCATTAAACACCATATCGTTGTGATTTGGGAAAATGTTCTACTTTCATTTGTAGAATATTCACCAAAACGTTAAAATAATTTCTAACACTGAAATGTAAAAAGTGCCTGTAATCATCTCCTTCATAGATTAGAAGAGAAGCCCAAATATGGGCTAACTGGAATGAGTGTGATGCAAACAGAGATGTATCTGGTTTAAAGGAAAACTGACAGTGGACATTCAGCCCTGCTTTAAATAAACAGACAACACCAGCTTATACTGGTAGTCTGGCTGCAAAAATGCAGAAACAATACTCGACTAGTATTACTAGTTCCAGCTCAATGTCTTTGTAAATTGTTGGTAAGATAGTAGAACTGATGCTTTGGGATTGTAGGTCAGGTCGGCCAACATCAGAAAGCATTAGTGAGATTCAAAAATCTATGACATCTATGATATCTAACTAACAGGAGATTTTATTACTTATTATCATGTTTGTGTGTGTGCAACCTTATATTTTGCCTTTCTTCTTCTTCTTCTCCTCTCTCTTCCTCATCCTTCTAATATTTGTTGTCTCGTTATCTTTCTTGTTTCCAATGGAGACAGCCTTTGAAAGCGTCTAGATGAAGCCCCATGGAGTTTTCTGCACCTATCCCTCACAATTTGTTTTGCTCATGTGTATATTCATTTATAACTTTATGTGTTAAACAGAAGTCTAAATCAGTAACAATATAGATATATAAATGTGCATTCTTGCCACCACGGTTACAGAGGGATGATGAAATCATGAAAAAATCAGCGAGAAGTTGTGACCCACTGATTCAGCCTGATGTACAAAGTGAAGAAAAAAAAAAAAATTCAGTCTCACTAAGACAAAGAAATACTGAAAAGATGGACTCAAGAGATGAGACAAGGAGAAGAAGGAAAATAAACTGACTCAGCTTCTGTTTTGAGAAAGTTGTTAGACACGTGTATCTGTCATAGAGAAGCAGCATCTGTATGTACTGTGGTTCAGAAGTGTAGCAGATGTTGGATCTCCGCTCATTTAAAAGCTTCCCTGATCCCTGGAGTTTTGACTGAACAAAAGCCGAAACAGAGAATGAAGCGAGCAGAGATTTAAAAAATTGTAAAAGCAAAATTTCTGCAAGGGACACCTCAGCCACTCATGGTACATACAACATAATAAACAAAAAACTAAATAGCTTAATTGTGAAACTTGTATATCAGGTCTTTTGTTCTGTTATACATGATTACATTATAAAGTGTCCTTCTGAGCATGAGTTGCAGGCTACAAATACTACAAGTGTAAACAGTTGATTTATGTTGACCTGATGAAAATCCATCTCAGCTCCATGCGCTGTGTGTTCTCTGTTACACTGACTTGAGCAGAGCACTGTAAACCCCCTCATGTGGCACAATGTTTACCAGAGAAATCGCGCGATCAGTTACACCATGAAATGCATGTGTCCTTCAGCGCCCGTAACCATAACATCCATCCAGATACGCATGGCCTCAGGCGACGGAGCCACCATGTAGTACACCCGATCAGGGGTCTTCACACTGAAGGTCAGCGAGGGGTTGGGGCTCTTGGACGTAGAGGTGAGTGTCATTTTTGAGAAAAAAAGGTGAAATAATGGAGAATAGAAGGGAGGGGGGTGAGGTTGTACACACGTGGGAAGGAGGAAGATAAATGGAGGGAGAAAAGGGAAACAGATGTCAACAATGTTCAGCAAAAATGAGGCATTTGTAGAGGAGGCCACATGCTAGAATACAGGCACACACGTTGATATAAACTGACTTACTTTGTGTGCGTTCTTTAAATGGTCATAGTACACCTCCTCTATGGCTTGGAAGTAAATGACTCCTTTCATTTTGGTCTCGTGTTTGTCTGCAGTGGAGAATGTAAACAGGACTGCTCAGGGACCAACAGCACAGATCAAAGCTCCGTCTCAGCATCCAAAGCATTCCGGCATAGTTGAAAAGCGACATCACTGTTGGAATTACTTTTGTCTCACATTTTAATCCGCAGATTTTCAACACGGAGCTGAGAGGAAGTAGTTACTCACCTGCGTAGTAGGTGAGCGTCCTGCGATTCTGGTCGAAGACAAACCAGCGTTTCTTCCAGGTCTTGATCTTGCCGCCCATTTTGACCAGGAATCCTCGACAGGTTTTATCAGTGATGGCCAGATGAAAGCAGGCGTCTGGGTTGTGTCCAGCTGCCTCGATATGGCCGTGAAGATCAAAGTCGTCTTTCCTTACAGGGAGGTAGCGCGTCAGCAGCCGGGACTATGGAAACAGCAGTGGAATTACAAAACAGATGTAAACACTGTGTGCTACTTCATTTAAGAAGTATTTACATGACATCAGTGGTGAACTTGGTTTTTTTTTCAGATTTAAACCTGATTCATTGTGAATACCTGCGATCTTTGTTTCTCCCTGAGCTTCACTTCTCTCTCTACGAGTCTCTGTCTCCTGCTCGTCTCCTCTTGCAGTCGTTTCTCCAGTTCTTCCCTTCTCCTGCGCTCCTCCTCCAGAGCCTGCCGGCGCATCTCCATCTCACGCTCCTGCACAGGTGTGGGTGTGTTTGAGAGGCCATTACATTCATCAACAAACAAACACATCCATATACACAGTAAAGGCATAAGCACACCATGCCCCTTTTTTTAAGTCTGAAATTTCACTGAACTTACCAACGTCATACATTTTTTTGAAACTGTTATGATTTTTTGCATACTTCCCTGATGTGATGTGTGTGTGGTGTGTCACTCTAGCTTAGACATACTGCTAGCTGTTGTTTGCTGAAAAAGTCTGTCCTCCTTATGATGTGTGTGCCCAATAACACCTGGAAGGGTATCAAACAGGACCACTGACATCCTGAAATACTAACTGGAAGCGATAAGGATAATTCTCCTTGCTCCTTGCCCTTGCATTGGATGGACTTTTTCTTTGTTCAGTAAGTGACAGGGATTGTGAATTTGGCAACATATATAATAATAACACATTGGCTCAGAGTTCAAAGTGCAAGGTGCAAGTGTAAGGTCATATCGAAAATCACCAAATTGGTGTGCCAAGTCCTTAAGTTTTGGTTAGGTTGGACTAGTTACCCGATACTCCAGGAGCCTCTGTTTCTCAACCTGGGCCTCTCTTAGCAACCGCTCCATCTCCTCAATCTTCGCCATGTTGGATGTACTTGCACTGATGGAAAACAGAAAAAACACAAGTTGTCAAATGCAAGAAGTAGTCGGTTTCCAGTAATGTGAGTGCATGAAAATGACAAAGCACTAATTTTGCTTGGTTTTACCGAGCTTGCAGCTGGATTTGCTGATACTGTATGCAACTGTTTGTGAGAAAATCTCAATATAATATGGACATGTTTGTCTCTGATGTGACACAAATACAGCCTCTTCAAAAGCACTTCCTCTTTCTCTTTCTCTTCAAAATATCTTTTTCTGAACATCCTCTTCAAAACCTCTTCTCAAAATACAACTCCTCATCCTCCCATTCATACTTTCTCTGTCTACACTTTTCAAAGGAAACTTTCATCTGTGTCTCTAACCTGGAGATGTTGTCTGGGGAGCAGGCGGAGAAGCTGGTCTCCAGGCTGTCAGAGCTGTCCACGCTGACAGTGTCTGAGGCCTGGCTGTTGTCCGGGTACGAGAAGGACTCCAAGAACACGTTGGGCTCGGAGACCATCCTGCTGCAGAAGTCGCTTCTTCTCTGTCTGTCCTCATTCATGTGTGTGTGGCTGTTGCTTGCTGACAGTAGAGATTGAACAAAATACTCTCAGCATGCACGCGCTAAATGTCAAATGTCATCAGCAGAGTTTAACTAACTGGCAAAGTGGAATAGCATCCTGTGATCAGAATTCTATATAATCTGCTCGCCTGCTCCACCAGGACAGATGAAACCAGAGTCACCATCTCCTGTATTAAACTGGGTAGTTTGTTGAAGTGCTGTCAAGTCATTTAATCTTCAGGAAAACACTTCATGAATACATAACAAAACTGTCTGGTGAATGCTGCAGTATTTAACATCTTACTTTTCTTCCTTTCAAATTAGTTTCTCAAAACCTCATTAGACATATCAGATGAATGAAACAAGGTCACATGTCAAAGGACTGTAACGCCATTACCAGTGAAGATACTTTAGATGTGGAGATTGGTTTGAGTGAGTCATTTGCCTCAAAATCACGGCATCCCATCTTCTTCTACAATGCAGTAAGTAATTCTGTTCAGACAAACATTTACTCTTTCATATCAGATCTGGACTAGATGCAGCTCCCTTTGTGCACCACTACAGAATTTCCTGTCCTGTTTCATCCATATCGCCTGAGGGTATAAAGCTGCTCACACACAGTATAGACTTGATGTAGAACAAGATGCGACGGTCTGCCAATCTGACTCACTCTTGGTCATGCGGCGGGTGCTCAGATCCCGAGGGGAGAAGCTGAAGCCTGGTGGGATGACGCTGCCACAGCTGGAGCTTTGGGACAGAGGAAGGTGGCCCTGAAGAGGAAACATTCAGCTTCTGTCATTCTCAGAGTACTTCATGAGCTGGATGGGTGTTGCAAAGCTGAGTATTCCTGTTTGGGTGGATCATTTCTCTCGGGACAAAATGTTCTGGATACAAATAATGAGGGCAATGAAATCTCCACATCTGCAGTCCAGAAATCAGAATGAGCCTCATTATTTTGAAACTGTTTTTCAAAAGTCTGGATTATTCTTGCTCTAAATGAGAGAAATAATAATAGCTCAATGGGCCTTTTGAAGAAATTACAAATACCCTCTTGTCTGATTTTAAAACATCCAGTTTGATTTTAGCGCATCCAACCTTTAATGTCTGCCAAGATTGAAAAAAAAACAAAGACCTTGGGAGGGAGTGTGCGTCCCAGGGATCTGCCGTAAGACGTGAGGAGCTGCTGACTCCTCTTGTGAGGTAGGCTGTCGGCCGGCTGGGAGGAGTTTTCTTTGCCACCGCTGCTTCGTCTCCTTTCCTTCAGAGATTGCAAGTGCTGCCATGGTCACAGAAATCAGAGGAGTCACAAAGGAAAAATGAAGCATGACTTCTCCTCAGAGACACTGAGACTGTTGTCATTAACTGTGTGAGGAGCACTCTGCTGGTGGAAATATAAATTGCTGCAGTAACTGATACCCACCTCTGTGATGGCTCCAGGGTTGTTAGAGAACGTCTGCCCCTCAGACAACTCTGCATATTTTCCTTCCAGAGATGCCAGTTTCTCTCTCTCCTGCAAACATCAGCAGAGTATGTTCAAGTAAATAAATGTAAATATTTACAAGATCAGCATGCAAAGAATGCTCTTACCTTCTGAAGCATGACCAGCAAATTGTTTTTCTCTCTCTGGAAGTTCTCTCTTTCTTGCTGAGCCTGTAAAGTAATCTGTGACGACTGTTTCTTCAGCGTCATGATTCTTTCCTGTGACAATAAATAGCACGATATCACGACACAATATCAACTTCATATGAGGCAAAGTAATGCTGTCAAGTTAGTGCAGGTGTTTCATTAAGAGCAGCAGCAGCATGAACAAATGCAGAATTAACATGTTGGAACAGGAAAAATGTTTTTTTTTTGTTTTCTACAACTCGATCTTCTTCGCACATCCATCCTCAACATCCTCACCCTGCCTCTGCCGCCTCTCTGTGGCTTTTCCCTTCATGAATAATCTATTAACTACTTCTGTCTTTATTTCTATGCAAATAGTGTTTCATGCTTACCATTGCTGATATTGTTGTGTCTTGTTATTAGTTCATGCTTTGTGCAGCATGTCTCACAAATGTGCAGCTTTATATCATGCACAACCTGTAATAAAAAATTAACGACAACAAACCACAATGTAGTGACGTAATGTTGTTATCCGAATTCTCAGATAACAATCTTGGTAATTAAGAAAAACAGGGCAATTTTATAATACTAGAAAACTTGAAGTAGGAATCAAAGTCTACACTTTGTTGTTTTATAAAGTCTACACACACAAAGTCTATTTCTTAAATGAAAACAGGAATATCCCTGTGGGCCAACAAACTGAAACCTAAGAGCAAGAAAAAGAGGCCGACAGTCTGGGACCATTAAGATAAAATGTCCTGGAATGAACGTGCCCTGAAAAGTCTATACTAATACTAAAGATTTACTCTAGCTAAACCATAAGACAACACACATTTCAGATCCTCTCAAAAGTTGAATTCTCTTAGCATGCTCCTAAAATACTGACACTGGAACTTCTACTGTTAATATTTGAAAATGAAAAGTGAAGCGGTGCCAGCGCTAACTGCCGTGTTAAACATGCACGACATGCTACATGCACGCTTAGAAAACCTCACTGGTTGTACCTTGCGTGTGACGGTAAGACGCTGATACTCTGCCATCTCACGCAGCAGCTCCTGGTTCTGAGTCTCTTTCTCCTCTCCCTGATTAATTTCTTTCTCCAGCTTCTGAAACTCTAAATCCTCCAAACTTTGTGTCTGCTCCTCAGTCTCCTGAGAAACATATAACAGTATTCCAATCAGAAGGTTAAAACACATGAATAGATTAGAATGTACTCTTTAAGTATACTTTAAGACTTGGATTCTTTCATAATTAACAATTAAGAGGAGAGAATTGAACTGACTGTCTGCTTCTGAGCAATATACTGTATAACAGATGCTATTGTGCACAAAGTGTTAAGTTTCATGTCCTTCTAAATGATATCAGGTTTCAGGTGATTTTAGTTTTCAACCAAATTGAAGTCAGATGTGCAAACAATTTGTTTTACACGTGGTAACTATTTGGGCCCCTTCTCAAATGTGAATTTAAGGGGTAACAGGGTCGAAACAGAAGTTGTGAAGGGATCCAGGATCACAGAAAACGAGGTCAAGAGGAATAATAAGGGAAGGAACAAATTGGGTGGAAAAGAAAAAAACAGACCGTACAGGTGAAAAATGAGAACTAAGGTTTTCCTGTGAGTTTTGGCGCTCACTGCTAACATGAGCTAATTCTGGAGAACAGAGAATAAACAGTATCGTCAAGCTGGGTTAGGTTTTTCTTCTAACTAGATTATCAGAGGAATATTCCTGCAGGGAACGTCAGCTAACAGGTCCAGATTTAGAAACACAACATGTTTTTATTACATTGTTTGACGATGCCTTTCAGCTTATTTGGTCAGGTCTGTCAGAGGACCTTTTGTTTGCTTTGCAGATCCCATTTATGATGAACCTTGGTCTGGTTTTGTAAGCATTTCCTCTTGCAAACATAATTTGTTTGTTTGGTTTTACAGGAACTCCAACTGAACCCATTTTTGAGGAAGGTGTGGTTAAACTGAACTGATCCCTGAGAGTCTGCCTGAGCTGTGGCTTTAGCATACTTGTGTGTCAACACACTTAGTCCTGATGCGAGCATATCCACAGATACCTCTTTCTATATATATATATTCTTATCACCTGTGACTTCTCAGTGTGACTCTTCTTCTCACTGCTATGAATCTTCTGCTTAAGCTGGTCCAGAAGTTCCTTTTCTCTCTGCAGCTGGGCCACCTCCGACCCCTGTTCTCCCTCCAGCAAGGCACACTCCACCTCCATCTGCAGGAAACAGCAGCACAGAGTTAAAAACCCTCAGATATGTATCGTCTTATAAATGATTATCATTATCTTATGGCGTTTCATTGTTTTGTGAAGCACTTTGTAATCTTGTTCAGAAAAGCACTGTATAAATAAAGCTTATCATTACTATTATTATCAAATGAATGAAACACCTAATGGATAATCAAACAGAAGAGACAAACAGAAGAGCCCAGCAATGCAATACTTTGACCTTAAACACAACTAAGCATCTGACGGCTCACTTTGTCAGCTTTACTGCGGCGAGCTTGAGTGATAACTCCTGCAGAGTGCTTTAATTATCAAGAGGTCATCAGTGTATCTGACACCAGATAAGAACAAACACCATCAAGCTGCTCTGGAGTCCGTTTGTGTTTATATGCTGCGCTCCGCTCTACCTCTCGGACCGACTCCTCCATCTGGTTGTCCAGGTCTTTGATCTTCTGCTCCAGCTCCTCTATGTTGTTCAGCACCTGAATCCTCTCTTCCTCTATCTGCGTTACCTCCTGTTTCAGCTGCATGCTCTCCAAAACCTGCAGTGACACCAGGAATGCATTTAAATGCTTGGCTCTAAATTGTGTACACATACTGTACATTACACAAATCCACAGACATGCTGCACAGAAAAACAAAAAAATCCCCATCGTAAAGTTTATTGAAAGGATCTTCTCTAGGAGATTGTGTTATTCAGCCTTTCAGATAGTTATTAGAACATGAGAATCTGCTTTTTCAATGCGTCCAGTGTGTCGTTTAACGCATTTGCCAGCCAGTGGAATCATTTTTTTTTCTGAATTAGACGATGGCAGCTGCTGTTTTAACTCATCCACAGCTGGATCACTGACAACAGGATTCTTTTCCACTTGCTGTAATGGAAATCTCTATCTGTGCACTCTACTGCCAGTCGTGCCAAAGTACTCCCACATCTATCGGCATCAGTCTTACAATCATTCATTCATTCTCCTATGTGGGTGCATTTAAGAGATCCTGTATCGGGTACTCTTCCATACAGGATTCAGGAGGATTGTTTTTGAGGTCAGCACCTCATGCGGCGAGCAGCTCTAGGATTTATAATTTCCCAGGCGGGTTGTGAGCGCTCTTTCTTCCTGCACAGACTGCTCTGAGGAATGCAGGAGATGGAGGAGAGGGTATTTAGGGTCTTTAAAACCCTGTCACATTTGATGCTTTACAGGCGTGATGGTGTCCGCTCGGAAATCTAACTTCTATCAACTCCAGGTGTGTTTGAAAATTCTCTCTCTGTCATGAAACAAAGACTAGCTGATTACCTGAGCTGATGTGTTAACTACTTTTTCATTTTCCACGGCGTCCTCCATCCATTTAGCCCCAGTGTACAGTCCAAAACATCTGGAGAAACGCAAGCCCTCTCCATGTATATACACCAGCATTCTTCCACTCGCACACACCCACAGCTGTGCGTGCACGCACACACACATGCACACGCTAATTCTCCGTGGGATAAAGTCATTTCCTGCCCCCCTCCTCCTCCGTGAAGCGTTTGAATGGCTGAGTGCTGAAACAAAACTGGGGCTTCTTCATTAAAACCAGACACAACGCTAGGTTGTTACTGCACTGGAGTGGAAAAAGGCTGAACTCTTACAGACAGTAAGTTACTCCGCAGCGTGAGCAGGGAGAAAGCAGAGGAGGTCGCCTCTCTGGGATCTAAAAATCACAATATTTGATATATCTGATAGATTTAAACATGTTTACTCAATTCTCAGTACAGTATGTGTGGCGAGGCTTCCCACTTTGACACATTTAAAAGAAACTTGTTGAGAGAAACGCTGAGGTCAAGTCGTAGCTGTGAGGAGATTCTGTGCAACTGTGATTTGTCTGTTTATCCTTCTGAACAACCCACATAAACAGGAAATGTACAAAGTGCTAACCGCACGCGATTACATAACAATACCTCGGACTAAAAGCCCAAAGGTTTACAGGAATCTACGTCCACCTAAAGAAGTTTAGATTTCAGATAATACGGTGGAAGACGAACCATCATGTGATGGATGTGCCGTCAGCATGTGAGTCAGCGTCTGCCCAAGACAGATGTTTGCATTTCTCATCCAGACAAGTCCAGTTTGAATTAAATTAGGCTAACCATGTCATCGGCTGTATTAAAATGTAGTTTTTTGAGATGGATGAAAATCCCATCAAACCCAAAATCTAGGGGGAAAATGGCTACAATATTTACAGTATATTGAACAAAATGTTATGTAATCTGCACTAGATTTTACAAGTTCTCTGGAAATGTGAAGAGGAAATGGAAAGCATTTACCCCAATGATATTTTAAAAGGTAAACAAACAAACATCAACAGGCTATCAGCAGTGTGATAAACTGCATTCCAGAGGAGTCTCATTTGACTTTACAACAGCTTGGTGCTTTCTTTCTTACTTTAAAAGCCATTGTGTCTCAGGGAGTAACCGAGAGAAGGTGATGGGAGGATGGGAAGAAGGAAGATATGAGATGGACAAGATGTGGAAAAGGACACATTCATTCCAGATGATGCAGCCCTAATCGGAAGCTTCACATCCCAAAACCAGACTTAAAGTTTAACAAGCTTTTCTCACAGCAGACATTTTGACTGGTCACAGTGAGAAACAGAGGTGTTACCCACAACATGTCTCCATTCTGCTCAATTGTCCCAGTGAGTCACACACACAAGCACAACACCAACACCATGACACGGAAGCAGCTACATTCAGATGTAATTAACTGTACTGTTTACACCTGCACTAAATTACAATGTAATAATCGCACCAAAAAAATGTCATGACTTTAGTTCACCTTTTTCCCCCCATAACATTAAACCCACTGTACATTTCCTGCCCAGCACCAGAGTTAGCCAAGCAGACAGAGTTAGCTACTAGCTAAGGGGTAGCTAACATGGTGAAGCATTTAGCTGCTAACTATGAAGATGTTTCCGTCCAAAGCTCATGGAGACACAAAAATGATTCAATTTAGAGTGAATATCGGACTTACGTTCGTCAAGTCGCCAAAAAAAAAACACTCCAAACAAAGGTAGCTAACTGTATGCTAACACATTAGCTAATAAGTTAGCTCGGTCTGACACCTGTTAGCTTATCCGCCATGTTCCTAGAAACTCAAACCAATATTCTGTTCAAGTAAGGTCACATTCATTAGCCCTGAGTGTTTTTTGTCACCTGCAGTTTATTTGACTGATTAGCATGAAGGTATTCAGATGCAAACTACTTACCGATGACATCAGCTTATAGTACATTAGTTAGTGTAAATAAAAGCATGACAAACACCCAAAATAACATCTCTTCTGGATGGTGCTCCGAAAGTCATACTAGTTGTTTTGAAATAGTATGACAGTAACGTGATTTCACAATATTTGGTTGCCTCTAGTTGTAATATTGCAATTGTATTAATGACAAATCAATCAGAATAACAAAATGATATGTTAGAATTAATGGATACAATGAGCAATAAGTATTTTTATATATCTTGTAGTGGTGTTATTTAAAGAGAAAAGGATGTTATGGAAGCCGATTTGCACAAGTTAGAGAAAGATAGAAGATAAAACTAGGCTTGATGAAAAAAAGTATTACTATGGCAGGTGATAATTGTGAGATAAAAAGTTAAAATTATGAGAGATAAAGTCACAATTATGCGGGGCAAAAAGTCACAATTTACATTTATCTAATAATTCTGGCTTTTTGGAACTTCTCCTAACGATACAGTTACCAAACTATAACAAAACCTTCCAATAATTTATAATAGTTGACGGTGAGTTAATTCAATTCCCAAGTCTTAGTCATAATTTGTCAGTATTCAGTGTTATCCTCCTGACCCGATGTTCATATGGGTCATGAATTAGGTGAAACTCACTTTGGCTCTGTGGTGGGTGGAGGGTGAGGGAGCGCTGCTGTTCAGGCTGATAGCAGGCGAGTGGGATCTGGCGTCTCTGTAGAGGGTCTGCTGACGCTGGCTGACCTGCTGCTCCTCGGCGAGCTGGAAGTCTCTGGCTTTGCCCCCGAAGCAGCTCTCCGGAGCGGTGCTGCTCGGGGAGTCGGAGAACACTGACTCATCGTCTGACACCTGCAGCTTCTCCAGCTCCTTATTGATCTTCTGCAGGTCAGAAACAGCTGAGCCGGCGGGCTCTCGCTCCACGTGGCCCAGCTCAGTGCACAGGTTTAAGATGGTCTCTAGACGCTGGCACTCCTGCGGACAGGTCGTCTATACTTAATTATTCTGCAACGTTTGATTTATTTCCCTGGCAAGTGTGTTAAGAGATTGTTAAGGTTGTATAAAAGGGGATGAAACTCACCAGTCTTTGCACTTTCTGCTCCCTGAGTCGTTCATCCCTCTGGTGCTGGTGATAGTCTCTCAGCTCCTCTTTGCCATTCAAAGAGCTGATGCTGCCCACCCTCTGTCCCGCACCCAACCCGCCCTTCCCAAAGGACAGCCTCCTCTCTCCAAAGCTCAAATCTAAACCT